>NC_052333.1:1645519-1687265 GCF_016432855.1 Salvelinus namaycush
CTGTTCCATCACCAGTCTCTCTTGGTATCGCTCTGTTCCATCACCAGTCTCTCTTGGTATCTCTCTGTTCCATCACCAGTCTCTCTTGGTATCTCTCTGTTCCATCACCAGTCTCTCTTGGTATCTCTCTGTTCCATCACCAGTCTCTCTAGGTATCTCTCTGTTCCTTCACCAGTCTCTCTAGGCATCTCTCTGTTCCATCACCAGTCTCTCTAGGTATCTCTCTGTTCCATCACCAGTCTCTCTTGGTATCTCTCTGTTCCATCACCAGTCTCTCTTGGTATCTCTCTGTTCCATCACCAGTCTCTCTTGGTATCTCTCTGTTCCATCACCAGTCTCTAGTGCACTAAAGTAGTGCACTAGAGCCCATAAGGCCCTGGTCTAAAGTAGTGCACTAGAGCCCGTAAGGCCCTGGTCTAAAGTAGTGCACTAGAGCCCGTAAGGCCCTGGTCTAAAGTAGTGCACTATACCCCGTAAGGCCCTGGTCTAAAGTAGTGCACTAGAGCCCGTAAGGCCCTGGTCTAAAGTAGTGCACTAGAGCCCATAAGGCCCTGGTCTAAAGTAGTGCACTAGAGGGTCTAAAGTAGTGCACTAGAGCCTGTAAGGCCCTGGTCTAAAGTAGTGCACTACATAGGGAATAGGGTGCCATTTTGGGACACAGATCTGGCATGGTTCTAAGATAAACATACTGCTGCCTTCTTAAGTGCCCTGGGAATTCAACAGAGATGTTAAAGTAGTGAGAAGACAGAGAGGTTAGAGTAGTGACGAGACAGAGAGGTTAGAGTAGTGACGAGACAGAGAGGTTAGAGTAGTGACGAGACAGAGAGGTTAGAGTAGTGACGAGACAGAGAATGGCCTTGTGTCTGGCAGGGATGCAGGTACAGTCACAGATGGGGAAGGGCATAGTGTCTGTCAGGGATACAGATACAGGTGTGTGTTTGTCATCTGAGAGGTGTTCTGTTATATATCTCTCTCTCTCTCTGTCTCTCTCTCTCTCTGTCTCTCTCTCTCTGTCTCTGTCTGTCTGTCTGTCTGTCTGTCTGTCTGTCTGTCTGTCTGTCTGTCTGTCTGTCTGTCTGTCTCTGTCTGTCTGTCTGTCTGTCTCACTCTGTCTGTCTCACTCTCACTCTGTCTGTCTGTCTGTCTGTCTGTCTGTCTGTCTGTCTGTCTGTCTCTCTCTACATGGATATTAAGTGTTCATCTTCTCATGCACTAACCTGAATATTTCCTTGTCTCAGCCTGCTAGAGGTGTTCGTTTATTCCTCTCTGTCTCCCTCTATCTTATTTGGCATCTCTTTCCCTCTTGTTCGCTCTCTCTTCTCTCTCTCTCTCTCTCTTCCCTCCCCCCCTTTAAGGAGTTCCTTGTTAATGCCAACCACGTTTAGAGTATTGGAGTCGGATTGCTGGGTGGTTTGGTTGACCCATCTGCTGGGTGGTTTGGATGCTGGGTTATTGGTGCTGGGTCCTGGGTTATGGGTGTTGGGTTATTGGTTCTGGGTGTTGGGTTATTGGTTCTGGGTGCTGGGTTATTGGTTCTGGGTGTTGGGTTATTGGTTCTGGGTGTTGGGTTATTGGTTCTGGGTGTTGGGTTATTGGTTCTGGATGTTGGGTTATTGGTTCTGGGTGCTGGGTTATTGGTTCTGGATGCTGGGTTATTTGTTCTGGGTGTTGGGTTATTGGTTCTGGGTGCTGGGTTATTGGTTCTGGGTGTTGGGTTATTGGTTCTGGGTGTTGGGTTATTGGTTCTGGGTGTTGGGTTATTGGTTCTGGATGTTGGGTTATTGGTTCTGGGTGCTGGGTTATTGGTTCTGGATGCTGGGTTATTGGTTCTGGGTGCTGGGTTATTGGTTCTGGGTGTTGGGTTATTGGTTCTGGGTGTTGGGTTATTGGTTCTGGGTGTTGGGTTATTGGTTCTGGATGTTGGGTTATTGGTTCTGGGTGCTGGGTTATTGGTTCTGGATGCTGGGTTATTTGTTCTGGGTGTTGGGTTATTGGTTCTGGGTGCTGGGTTATTGGTTCTGGGTGTTGGGTTATTGGTTCTGGGTTATTGGTCCTGGGTGTTGGGTTATTGGTTCTGGGTGCTGGGTTATTGGTTCTGGGTGTTGGGTTATTGGTTCTGGGTGTTGGGTTATTGGTTCTGGGTGTTGGGTTATTGGTTCTGGATGTTAGGTTATTGGTTCTGGGTGCTGGGTTATTGGTTCTGGATGCTGGGTTATTGGTTCTGGGTGCTGGGTTATTGGTTCTGGGTGCTGGGTTATTGGTTCTGGGTGTTGGGTTATTGGTTCTGGATGTTGGGTTATTGGTTCTGGATGCTGGGTTATTGGTCCTGGGTTATTGGTGCTGGGTCCTGGGTGCTGGGTTATTGGTTCTGGGTTATTGTTTCTGGGTTATTGGTTCTGGGTGTTTCGTTATTGGTTCTGGGTGCTGGGTTATTGGTCCTGGGTTATTGGTGCTGGGTCCTGGGTGCTGGGTTATTGGTCCTGGGTTATTGGTGCTGGGTCCTGGGTGCTGGGTTATTGGTTCTGGGTTATTGATTCTGGGTTATTGGTTATGGGTGTTGGGTTATTGGTTCTGGGTGCTGGGTTATTGGTCCTGGGTTATTGGTGCTGGGTCCTGGGTGCTGGGTTATTGGTCCTGGGTTATTGGTGCTGGGTCCTGGGTGCTGGGTTATTGGTTCTGGGTTATTGTTCCTGGGTTATTGGTTCTGGGTGTTGGGTTATTGGTTCTGGGTGTTGGGTTATTGGTCCTGGGTTATTGGTGCTGGGTCCTGGGTGCTGGGTTATTGGTCCTGGGTTATTGTTTCTGGGTTATTGGTTCTGGGTGTTGGGTTATTGGTTCTGGGTGTTGGGTTATTGGTGCTGGGTTATTGGTTCTGGGTGTTGGGTTATTGGTTCTGGGTATTGGGTTATTGGTGCTGGGTTATTGGTTCTGGGTGTTGGGTTATTGGTTCTGGGTGTTGGGTTATTGGTCCTGGGTTATTGGTGCTGGGTCCTGGGTGCTGGGTTATTGGTTCTGGGTTATTGTTTCTGGGTTATTGGTTCTGGGTGTTGGGTTATTGGTTCTGGGTGTTGGGTTATTGGTGCTGGGTTATTGGTTCTGGGTGTTGGGTTATTGGTTCTGGGTATTGGGTTATTGGTGCTGGGTTATTGGTTCTGGGTGTTGGGTTATTGGTTCTGGGTGTTGGGTTATTTGTGCTGGGTCCTGGGTGTTGGGTTATTGGTTCTGGGTGTTGGGTTATTGGTTCTGGGTGCTGGGTTATTGGTTCTGGGTGCTGGGTTATTGGTTCTGGATGCTGGGTTATGGGTGTTGGGTTATTGAGATATATTTGAAAGCCACACCCAAATAAGCCACGCCTCCTGAAAAGAAGGATTCCATTAAAAAGACCCAGCTGCTAGGTCAACCCAGCATGAAAGTAAAGAAATACCCATCTGATGGTTAAATGAACCCATGTTTCAATAATACCAACAAGCCAACACGTTGAGTTATTCATGCTACCGATCTGGCTGGATTAAAATAATCCCAGCGTGTGTTCTGTCCAATATTTACCTATCAATGGCTTGTTTTTAACCCAGCTTTTTTTGGAGTGAACACACAGCACACACACCTCAATCTGTCTGTTCATTCTCTGTCCCCTGTCTCATTTCTCAAGTGTTTACCTCAACCTGTCTGTTCATTCTCTGTCTATTTGTCCTGTTTCACACATGCGAGTGTGTAATCTGTAGGTGGGTGATGTGAAATGGAAATATGTGTTTTTGTATATCTCAATCCCCCCTGAGACACGCTCAGAGAGTGGGGTCACGGTCAGGGATCAACCATTATTGACAGTGACCCTTGGAGGGTTAAGTGCCTTGCTCAAGGGCAGATCTACAGGTTTATTGAGAAACGGACTGGCCAGTGGGCTGGACCATGTTTAGCCCAGCGGGTCTGTCTTAACTGGGGTTTTGGATAATTATTTTGCTAATAATCGGGGCCTTGGGTTAATGCCTGGGCCAATTCTGGTCCCAGTCAGTCCGTGAAATTGGAATTGATAACACAATACTGTATTATGTAATGTCCTATATTGTCTACTGGAGGTGCCAGTGTAATGTACTATATTGTCCACTAGATGGTGCTAGTGTAATGTACTATATTGTCCACTAGATGGTGCTAGTGTAATGTACTATATTGTCCACTAGATGGTGCCAGTGTAATGTACTATATTGTCCACTAGAGGTGGTAGTGTAATGTACTATATTGTCCACTAGAGGTGGTAGTGTAATGTACTATATTGTCCACTAAAGGTGCCAGTGTAATGTACTATATTGTCCACTAGAGGTGGTAGTGTAATGTACTATATTGTCCACTAGAGGTGGTAGTGTAATGTACTATATTGTCCACTAGAGGTGGTAGTGTAATGTATTATATTGTCCACTAGAGGTGGTAGTGTAATGTACTATATTGTCCACTAGAGGTGGTAGTGTAATGTACTATATTGTCCACTAGAGGTGGTAGTGTAATGTACTATATTGTCCACTAGAGGTGGTAGTGTAATGTACTATATTGTCCACTAGAGGTGGTAGTGGAATGTACTATATTGTCCACTAGAGGTGGTAGTGTAATGTACTATATTGTCCACTAGAGGTGGTAGTGTAATGTACTATATTGTCCACTAGAGGTGGTAGTGTAATGTACTATATTGTCCACTAGAGGTGGTAGTGGAATGTACTATATTGTCCACTAGAGGTGGTAGTGGAATGTACTATATTGTCCACTAGAGGTGGTAGTGTAATGTACTATATTGTCCACTAGAGGTGGTAGTGTAATGTACTATATTGTCCACTAGAGGTGGTAGTGTAATGTATTATATTGTCCACTAGAGGTGGTAGTGGAATGTACTATATTGTCCACTAGAGGTGGTAGTGGAATGTACTATATTGTCCACTAGAGGTGGTAGTGGAATGTACTATATTGTCCACTAGAGGTGGTAGTGTAATGTACTATATTGTCCACTAGAGGACTGAGACCCCCTGCGCCACTCGGGAGCCCCCAGACAGGAAGATAGGTAAGAGAGAGAAAGATGGGTGAGAAAAAGAGAGAGAAAGATGGGTGAGAGAGAGAAAGAGGGAAAGATGGGTGAGAGAGAAAAAGAGAGAGAAAGATGGGTGAGAGAGAGAAAGAGGGAAAGATGGGTGAGAGAGAAAAAGAGAGCGAAAGATGGGTGAGAGAGAGAAAGTGAAAGGGATGTTTAACTTAGATAGAAAGAACTTAAACCCACCTTTCACTCTATCTCTCACCCATCGGTCTAACTAACTTAAAAAGGGGTTTAAGTTAGATAGAAAGTTTGGTGAGACAGATTAAAAAGGGAAAATATACAGTGGGGCAAAAAAGTATTTAGTCAGCCACCAATTGTGCAAGTTCTCCCACTTAAAAAGATGAGAGAGGCCTGTCATTTTCATCATAGGTACACTTCAACTATGACAGACAAAATAAGAAAAAAAAATCCAGAAAATCACATTGTAGGATTTTTAATGAATTTATTTGCAAATTATGGTGGAAAATAAGTATTTGGTCACCTACAAACAAGCAAGATTTCTGGCTCTCACAGACCTGTAACTTCTTCTTTAAGAGGCTCCTCTGTCCTCCACTCGTTACCTGTATTAATGGCACCTGTTTGAACTTGTTATCAGTATAAAAGACACCTGTCCACAACCTCAAACAGTCACACTCCAAACTCCACTATGGCCAAGACCAAAGAGCTGTCAAAGGACACCAGAAACAAAATTGTAGACCTGCACCAGGCTGGGAAGACTGAATCTGCAATAGGTAAGCAGCTTGGTTTGAAGAAATCAACTGTGGGAGCAATTATTAAGAAATGGAAGACATACAAGACCACTGATAATCTCCCTCGATCTGGGGCTCCACGCAAGATCTCACCCCGTGGGGTCAAAATGATCACAAGAACGGTGAGCAAAAATCCCAGAACCACACGGGGGGACCTAGTGAATGACCTGCAGAAAGCTGGGACCAAAGTAACAAAGCCTACCATCAGTAACACACTACGCCGCCAGGGACTCAAATCCTGCAGTGCCAGATGTGTCCCCCTGCTTAAGCCAGTACATGTCCAGGACCGTCTGAAGTTTGCTAGAGAGCATTTGGATGATCCAGAAGAAGATTGGGAGAATGTCATATGGTCAGATGAAACCAAAATAGAACTTTTTGGTAAAAACTCAACTCGTCGTGTTTGGAGGACAAAGAATGCTGAATTGCATCCAAAGAACACCATAGCTACTGTGAAGCATGGGGGTGAAAACATCATGCTTTGGGGCTGTTTTTCTGCAAAGGGACCAGGACGACTGATCCGTGTAAAGGAAAGAATGAATGGGGCCATGTATCGTGAGATTTTGAGTGAAAACCTCCTTCCATCAGCAAGGGCATTGAAGATGAAACGTGGCTGGGTCTTTCAGCATGACAATGATCCCAAACACACCGCCCGGGCAATGAAGGAGTGGCTTCGTAAGAAGCATTTCAAGGTCCTGGAGTGGCCTAGCCAGTCTCCAGATCTCAACCCCATAGAAAATCTTTGGAGGGAGTTGAAAGTCTGTGTTGCCCAGCAACAGCCCCAAAACATCACTGCTCTAGAGGAGATCTGCATGGAGGAATGGGCCAAAATACCAGCAACAGTGTGTGAAAACCTTGTGAAGACTTACAGAAAACATTTGACCTCTGTCATTGCCAACAAAGGGTATATAACAAAGTATTGAGATGAACTTTTGTTATTGACCAAATACTTATTTTCCACCATAATTTGCAAATAAATTCATTAAAAATCCTACAATGTGATTTTCTGGATTTTTTTTCTCATTTTGTCTGTCATAGTTGAAGTGTACCTATGATGAATTTACAGGCCTCTCTCATCTTTTTAAGTGGGAGAACTTGCACAATTGGTGGCTGACTAAATACTTTTTTGCCCCACTGTATAACCAATCACAGCTATGTCCTTTCCACCTCAGCTAAGCGAGGCATCTGTCAGCCATGTGACTCAGACAGACAGAACCAATCAGACCAGACCAGTCTTCCTCCTCTGCTGCTGCAGAACCAATCAATACCACTCCACTGACTTCCCTGATTGTCTTACACCTGACTTTCTCTCTCTCTCGGGGAGATGTGTTAGTTAGTAAGTAAGTAAGTAAGTAAGTAAGTAAGTAAGTAAGTAAGTAAGTAAGTAAGTAAGTAAGTAAGTAAGTAAGTAAGTAAGTAAGTAAGTAAGTAAGTAAGTAAGTAAGTAAGTAAGTAAGTAAGTAAGTAAGTAAGTAAGTAAGTAAGTAAGTAAGTAAGTAAGTAAGTAAGTAAGTAAGTAAGTAAGTAAGTAAGTAAGTAAGTAAGTAAGTAAGTAAGTAAGTAAGTAAGTAAGTAAGTAAGTAAGTAAGTAAGTAAGTAAGTAAGTAAGTAAGTAAGTAAGTAAGTAAGTAAGTAAGTAAGTAAGTAAGTAAGTAAGTAAGTAAGTAAGTAAGTAAGTAAGTAAGTAAGTAAGTAAGTAAGTAAGTAAGTAAGTAAGTAAGTAAGTAAGTAAGTAAGTAAGTAAGTCGGTAAGTAAGTCGGTAAGTAAGTAAGTAAGTAAGTAAGTAAGTAAGTAAGTAAGTAAGTAAGTAAGTAAGTAAGTAAGTAAGTAAGTAAGTAAGTAAGTAAGTAAGTAAGTAAGTAAGTAAGTAAGTAAGTAAGTAAGTAAGTAAGTAAGTAAGTAAGTAAGTAAGTAAGTAAGTAAGTAAGTAAGTAAGTAAGTAAGTAAGTAAGTAAGTAAGTAAGTAAGTAAGTAAGTAAGTAAGTAAGTAAGTAAGTAAGTAAGTAAGTAAGTAAGTAAGTAAGTAAGTAAGTAAGTAAGTAAGTAAGTAAGTAAGTAAGTAAGTAAGTAAGTAAGTAAGTAAGTAAGTAAGTAAGTAAGTAAGTAAGTAAGTAAGTAAGTAAGTAAGTAAGTAAGTAAGTAAGTAAGTAAGTAAGTAAGTAAGTAAGTAAGTAAGTAAGTAAGTAAGTAAGTAAGTAAGTAAGTAAGTAAGTAAGTAAGTAAGTAAGTAAGTAAGTAAGTAAGTAAGTAAGTAAGTAAGTAAGTAAGTAAGTAAGTAAGTAAGTAAGTAAGTAGGTAGGTAGGTAGGTAGGTAGGTAGGTAGGTAGGTAGGTAGGTAGGTAGGAAAAGATTCACAAGTCTCCCATTCCACAACCCTCCAAATACAAGAGAGACAGAGAACAAGAGGGAGAGAGATGCCAAATAAGATAGAGGGAGACAGAGAGGAAGGAGAAAAAGAGAGCGGGAGCTATTTATACTCTGTACAGACTGTGTCTATGTTTATATCTCTCTGTGTGCCTGCGTGGCATTTCAGGGTGCTTTTGTTTCCCTGTCTTCCCTCTGCCTTGTTAACCAGCTCCTGCCAGCTCACATTGATCCTGTATGGGCCAAGAGAAAGGATTATACATACAGTTTCTACAAGAATATCCCTCGTTTTATGGTCCCAACGTGTCGTAAATTGTTTGTTACAAGATAACATCGTTTGCAGAACGAGTTTTAATTTAGCATTAGGAACACTGTTTCTGGCCTGTGAACATGGAAGATTGAATGTATTGAAGGTAAAGGAGAAATCTGAGATTTGATCAACATTGCATTGTGTTAATCCTAAACACTACATTCAACAGTGACACTACCATCCAGAAGGCGAGGTCAGTACAGGTGCATCAAAGCTGGGACCAGGAGAGACTGAAAAACAGCTTCTATCTCAAGGCCATCAGACTGTTAAACAGCCACCACTAACATAGAGAGGAGGCTGCCTACCTACAGACTCGATATCATTGGCCACTTTAATAAATGGATCACTAGTCACTTAAAAAAATGGCACTTTAATAATTTTAACATATCTTACATTACTCATCTCATATGTATATTCTGTATTTTATACCATCTATTGCATCTTGCCTATGCCGCTCGGCCATCGCTCATCCATATATTTACATGTATATATTATTCCACCCCTTTAGATTTGTGTGTATTAGGTAGTTGTTGTGGAATTGTTAGATATTACTGTACTGCCGGAGCCGGAACTAAAAGCACAAGCATTTCGCTACACTCGCAATAACATCTGCTAACCATGTGTATGTGACCAATAACATCTGCTAACCATGTTTGTGACCAATAACATCTGCTAACCATGTGTATGTGACCAATAACATCTGCTAACCATGTGTATGTGACCAATAACATCTGCTAACCATGTGTATGTGACCAATAACATCTACTAACCATGTGTATGTGACCAATAACATCTGCTAACCATGTGTATGTGACCAATAACATCTGCTAACCACGTGTATGTGACCAATAACATCTGCTAACCATGTGTATGTGACCAATAACATCTACTAACCATGTGTATGTGACCAATAACATCTGCTAACCATGTGTATGTGACCAATAACATCTGCTAACCACGTGTATGTGACCAATAACATCTGCTAACCATGTGTATGTGACCAATAACATCTGCTAACCATGTGTATGTGACCAATAACATCTGCTAACCACGTGTATGTGACCAATAACATCTGCTAACCACGTGTATGTGACCAATAACATCTGCTAACCACGTGTATGTGACCAATAACATCTACTAACCATGTGTATGTGACCAATAACATCTGCTAACCATGTGTATGTGACCAATAACATCTACTAACCACGTGTATGTGACCAATAACATCTGCTAACCATGTTTGTGACCAATAACATCTGCTAACCATGTGTATGTGACCAATAACATCTGCTAACCATGTGTATGTGACCAATAACATCTGCTAACCATGTGTATGTGACCAATAACATCTGCTAACCATGTGTATGTGACCAATAACATCTGCTAACCATGTGTATGTGACCAATAACATCTGCTAACCACGTGTATGTGACCAATAACATCTGCTAACCATGTGTATGTGACCAATAACATCTGCTAACCATGTGTATGTGACTAATAACATCTGCTAACCATGTGTATGTGACCAATAACATCTGCTAACCATGTGTATGTGACCAATACCGTCTGCTAACCATGTGACCAATAACATCTGCTAACCATGTGTATGTGACCAATAACATCTGCTAACCATGTGTATGTGACCAATAACATTAGAATGGTACACGGGAGCGAGTGGATGGCCAACTGCTAGGCCTGTCTTTGTTCCTGTCTAGTCCCTGTAATGTTTGTCTCTCTATTTAGAGAACTAATCTACTGTATGTCCTCGCTGTCTCACTCTCTCTGTCTCTAGCAGATAATACAGTGTTGTATTCCATTGCTCCATCCATTGGTTTGAAGTCTAATTTTCAACCACTGCAGAGGTCACTACTGGATCTAGAGTTGGTGGTGAACGCAAACAAAACAAAATGCATGCTGTTTATTTAAATTAATTCATAATGACCAGTTTGAACGGTACAAAATGTGATCTATATGCATGCAGCAGCATCTACACTTAAACCACTACATGCTGTTTTCTATTGGGCCCTTAGGTTTAATACTGGTGATGGTTCTAGAACTCACCGTTGGGCTCTTAGGTTTATTACTGGTGATGGTTCTAGAACTCACCATTGGGCCCTTAGGTTTATTACTGGTGATGGTTCTAGAACTCACCATTGGGCTCTTAGGTTTAATACTGGTGATGGTTCTAGAACTCACCGTTGGGCTCTTAGGTTTAATACTGGTGATGGTTCTAGAACACACCATTGGGCCCTTAGGTTTATTACTGGTGATGGTTCTAGAACTCACCATTGGGCTCTTAGGTTTATTACTGGTGATGGTTCTAGAACTCACCATTGGGCTCTTAGGTTTAATACTGGTGATGGTTCTAGAACACACCATTGGGCTCTTAGGTTTATTACTGGTGATGGTTCTAGAACTCACCATTGGGCTCTTAGGTTTAATACTGGTGATGGTTCTAGAACTCACCATTGGGCCCTTAGGTTTATTACTGGTGATGGTTCTAGAACTCACCATTGGGCCCTTAGGTTTATTACTGGTGATGGTTCTAGAACTCACCATTGGGCCCTTAGGTTTATTACTGGTGATGGTTCTAGAACTCACCATTGGGCCCTTAGGTTTATTACTGGTGATGGTTCTAGAACTCACCATTGGGCTCTTAGGTTTAATACTGTTGATGGTTCTAGAACTCACCATTGGGCCCTTAGGTTTATTACTGGTGATGGTTCTAGAACTCACCATTGGGCTCTTAGGTTTAATACTGGTGATGGTTCTAGAACTCACCATTGGGCTCTTAGGTTTATTACTGGTGATGGTTCTAGAACTCACCATTGTTCTCTTAGGTTTAATACTGGTGATGGTTCTAGAACTCACCATTGTTCTCTTAGGTTTAATACTGATGATGGTTCTAGAACTCACCATTGTGCCCTTAGGTTTATTACTGGTGATGATTCTAGAACTCACCATTGGGCCCTTAGGTTTATTACTGGTGATGGTTCTAGAACTCACCATTGTCCTCTTAGGTTTAATACTGATGATGGTTCTAGAACTCACCATTGTTCTCTTAGGTTTAATACTGATGATGGTTCTAGAACTCACCATTGTTCTCTTAGGTTTAATACTGATGATGGTTCTAGAACTCACCATTGTTCTCTTAGGTTTAATACTGATGATGGTTCTAGAACTTACCATTGTTCTCTTAGGTTTAATACTGATGATGGTTCTAGAACTCACCATTGTTTTCTTAGGTTTAATACTGATGATGGTTGTAGAACTCACCATTGGGCTCTTAGGTTTATTACTGGTGATGGTTGTAGAACTCACCATTGTTCTCTTAGGTTTAATACTGATGATGGTTGTAGAACTCACCATTGGGTGTCAAAAGTGTAAAAGTATCAAAAGCTACTCCTCTTAAACCGTTTAAGCTAGAAACACCATTCAAACTTTAAAATGTGCAGACTGGTCTGGAATAGTGTGCTTTCATACAACCTTTTGATATGATGTTTAAACTATACATTTTTTTGTCTTTCTTTTTATTCATCGTCTTTCACTTTAATAGGACTTTTTAAAGGTCCCCATTGTGACATCATCACTTCCAACTTCCGTTCACTGTAAATGCAACCATGCAACTTTTGACACAAATCAGCTACTTTGACCCCTTTGCCAAACACGGACACAACACGTTAGAGTGTATGATATCTTATTCTACTTCTCTGCTATTCAAATCTGAAATAATAACAGAATTATCTGGTACCGATCAAACGTTACAGCTGTTTAAGTGACCGCATCAACAACCTTTTCTGTAACTTTTTTATAAACAACTGAAATTTTGACCGAACAAGTTAGACAAAAAGTTAGAGGGTATGACATCATCTTCGTCTACTTCTCTGCTATTAAAATCTGAAATAAGAACATAAATCCTACCAATCAAGAGGAACATCTGTTTCAGTAACCACAGCAACTCATTTAGCTACTGTATCTTCCCACCGGTGAATTAACTTTTCAGAACTTTCAAATTATAACAATGGAGGAGCACATTCTAAGCATGAGACGATGAGTAAACATTAGGACTTTGGACACCAATCAGCTACGTTGACCACGTATCTCAAAAAGGCGCCGGAGACAAAATCTTAAAGGGTATGGCGCCTTGGTCTACTTCTCTGATGTACAGATCTGAAATCAGAACAGCAATATGTCTTACCCCCCCCCCCCCACACACACACACACACACCTTGACAGATTGTTGGAGAAACAAACGGAAGGATGAATAGACAGACAGATGTTTCACATGCTGTCTGATTGTCTGAGACATCTTCCATGACGGCACTATGGATTTAGGACAATTCTGAAAAGCAACTGATAAACATTGACAAACTCTATGCCCTTTTGGAGAGCCACATCCCTCCAGGAAAGGTCAACAGAGACTCAGAACCATGGAATTTCATGTAACGATTCTTTACATTTCCTGGGACAACAAGCTGAGAAGATGCTTTAAAGCACAGACAGACATTTCTCACAGACAGACATTTCTCACAGACAGACATTTCTCACAGACAGACATTTTTCACAGACAGACAGACATTTCTCACAGACAGACATTTCTCACAGACAGACAGACATTTCTCACAGACAGACAGACATTTCTCACAGACAGATATTTCTCACAGACAGACATACATTTCTCACAGACAGACAGACATTTCTCACAGACAGACAGACATTTCTCACAGACAGACATTTCTCACAGACAGACAGACATTTCTCACAGACAGACATTTCTCACAGACAGACAGACATTTCTCACAGACAGACAGACATTTCTCACAGACAGACATTTCTCACAGACAGACAGACATTTCTCACAGACAGACATTTCTCACAGACAGACATTTCTCACAGACAGACAGACATTTCTCACAGACAGACAGACATTTCTCACAGACAGACAGACATTTCTCACAGACAGACATTTCTCACAGACAGACAGACATTTCTCACAGACAGACAGACATTTCTCACAGACAGTGGTCTCTTGTTTTTTTTTTATCTTTCCAGCCTTTTTTCTTCTGGAAACATCTATTCATGAGATCAGAGGAAGATAAAAGTCACACAGCAAAAGTTTTTCACTTGTCCTGAGGCTCTGCTTCCAGGTGTAGGAGGTCATGCAGGGTAAATCTAGGACTGTAAAGATCATTTAAGTGATCAAAGTCACACCAAACACATTATCTATGAACAGACAATGTCTGTGTTCGAGGGGATGGGCAGCACATGCACGCACGCACGCACACACACACACACACACACACACACACACACACACACACACGTTATAGCCTAGCTAAATCAAGACTGATGTACTTATTGTTGGAGCCAAAGCACAGAGAGAGAATCTGGACGCACATTTTAATTAACGGACAATAAAGATAAAACACCTAGCTGTTATTTTAGATTCTGAACTCAAAATGTTTAATCCCACATTAGGAATGTGACCAAAATAGCTTTTTACCACCTGAGGAACATTGCCAAGGTGTGACTGTTTCTCTCTCAGGCTGATACAGAGAGACTCATCCATGCTTTTATTACAAGCAGGCTTGACTACTGTAATGCGCTCCTGTCTGGTCTACCCAAGAAAGCCATTGGTCAACTGTAAAACATACAGAATGCTGCAGGGTACTGACCAAGACCAGATGGAGAACACATTACACTGGTTTTAAGGTCTCTGTACTGTAAAACATACAGAATGCTGCAGGGTGGGTACTGACCAAGACCAGATGGAGAGAACACATTACACTGGTTTTAAGGTCTCTGTACTGTAAAACATACAGAATGCTGCTGGGTGGGTACTGACCAAGACCAGATGGAGAGAACACATTACACTGGTTTTAAGGTCTCTGTACTGGCTGCCTGTGAGTTTTAGAATTAATTTAGAATTCATTGATTGTTCACTCCAATACATGTCAGACATGCTTTAAGTTATGTACCCAGTAGGTCCCTCAGGTCCTCTGGCCTTTTAATTATGGCTGCAGGGGCAGTATTGAGTAGCTTGGATGAAAGGTGCCCATTTCAAACGGCCTCGTACTCAATTCTTGCTCGTACAATATGCATATTATTATTACTATTGGATAGAAAACACTCTCAAGTTTCTAAAACCGTTTGAATTATATCTGTGAGTAAAACAGAACTCATTTTGCAGCAAACTTCCTGTCAGAAAGTGAAAAATCTGAAATCGAGGCTCTGTTCCAGGGCCTCCCTATTAATCTGCTTGAAATCTATTAGTATACATGCACTTCATACGCCTTCCACTAGATGTCAATAGGCAGTGAGAGAAGAAATGGAGTGTATAGCTATATCTATGGTCAAAAGAGAGGTCTTGGAATGACATGACCCCAATTTCCTTTGTTCAGGAAGGCGCAGGAAGTACATCAGCATTGGCTTCTGAAAAGCTTTCGTTATAGACGGCTACTATCTCCGGCTTTGATTTTATTTGATAAATGTGACAATATCATCGTAAAGTATGTTTTTTCAATATAGTTCTATCAGATTATTGAAATTTTTTCGGGAATTTTGGCGTGTTCCGTTCTCTGCGTTTGGTGACGATGGACAGCTTCGCGCCACTTTGCTAGTTTTGGTTGCTAATTCGAGAGGGAAAAAGGACATTCTAAAACCAAACAACGATTGTTCTGGACAAAGGACCCCTTGTGCAAGATTCTGATGGAAGCTCAACAAAAGTAGGACCCATTTATGATGTTATTTCCTATTTCTGTCGAAAATGTGTAGTTGTGTTTTCCGCCTTGATTTTGGGCGCTCTCTCGCTATAACGTAAGCTGCATGTCGTACTGAAGTTATTTTTAGAATTCTAACACGGCGATTGCATTAAGAACTAGTGTATCTATCATTTCCTGTACAACATGTATTTTTTAGTAAAGTTTATGAATAGTTATTTGGTCAGAATAGGTGAGTGTCAGAAATATATCCGGAGATTCTGGAAAATAGTTGCTACGTTTTCACAATGTATAACCACGGATTTCAGCTCTAAATATGCACATTTTCGAACAAACCATATATGTATTGTGTAATATGATGTTATAGGACTGTCATCTGATGAAGTTTATGAAGGTTAGTGAAATAATTAATATCTTTTGCTGGTTTTGTCGCTATCGCTACTGTTGCCTTGAATCAATGTAGTTGTGTGGTTGGCTATTGTAGTAAGCTAATATAATGCTATATTGTGTTTTCGCTGTAAAACACTTAAAGAATCGGAAATATTGGCTGGATTCACAAGATGTTTGTCTTTCATTTGCTGTACACCATATATTTTTCATAAATGTTTTATGATGAGTATTTAGGTATTTCAATTTGGTCTCTGTAATTGTTCTAGCTGCTTCGGTGCTATTTGTGATTGCAGCTGCATTGTAAAACTATGATTTATACCTGAAATATGCACATTTTTCGAACAAAACATAGATTTATTGTATAACATGTTATAAGACTGTCATCTGATGAAGTTGTTTCTTGGTTAGTTTGGTTGGTTCTTGGTTAGTTTGGTTGGTTTTGTGCAAGCTACCTGTCCTGTGAAAAATGTCTGTCCTTTTTTGTATTTGGTGGTGAACTAACATAAATATACGTGGTGTTTTCGCTGTAAAACATTTTAAAAATCGGACATGTTGGCTGGATTCACAAGATGTGTCACGTTCCTGACCTGTTTTTCCTTTCTCTTGTATTATTTTAGTTGGTCAGGGCGTGAGTTGGGGTGGGTTGTCGATGTGTTTGTTCTATGTTGGGATGTTTGTGTTCGGCCGGGTATGATTCTCAATCAGAGGCAGCTGTCAATCGTTGTCCCTGATTGAGAATCATACTTAGGCAGCCGGTGATTCACGTGGTTTTTGTGGGTGGTTGTATCGCGTGTCTGTGTTAGTACCACACGGGACTGTTTGCGGTTTGTCACGTTTGTTGTTTGGTATGTTAAGTGTTCAGTCTATTTTCATTAAATATGAACACTAACCACTCTGCATATTGGTCTGATCCTTCTCGCCTCTCCTCCTCGTCCGAGGAGGAGGATTACGACGATCGTTACAAGATGTTTATCTTTCATTTGCTGTATTGGACTTGTTAATGTGTGAAAGTTAAATATTTCTAAAAAAATATCTTTTGAATTTCGCGCCCTGCACTTGGACTGGCTGTTGTCATATTGAGCCCGACTTAGGGCTTGCAGCCCAAAGAAGTTAACCAAGAGGCATGGAGAGACAACCTTATAACTATCCCAAAGCCCAGGACCAGGAGGGATGGAGAGACAACCTTATAACTATCCCAAAGCCCAGGACCAAGAGGCATGGAGAGACAGCCTTTTAACTATCCCAAAGCCTAGGACCAAGAGGCATGGAGAGACAGCCTTCTAACTATCCCAAAGCCTAGGACCAAGAGGCATGGAGAGACAACATTATAACTATCCCAAAGCCTAGGACCAAGAGGCATGGAGAGACAGCCTTATAACTATCCCAAAGCCCAGGACCAAGAGGCATGGAGAGACAGCCTTTTAACTATCCCAAAGCCTAGGACCAAGAGGCATGGAGAGACAGCCTTATAACTATCCCAAAGCCCAGGACCAAGAGGCATGGAGAGACAGCCTTTTAACTATCCCAAAGCCCAGGACCAAGAGGCATGGAGAGACAGCCTTTTAACTATCCCAAAGCCCAGGACCAAGAGGCATGGAGAGACAGCCTTTTAACTATCCCAAAGCCTAGGACCAAGAGGCATGGAGAGACAGCCTTATAACTATCCCAATGCCCAGGACCAAGAGGCATGGAGAGACAGCCTTTTAACTATCCCAAAGCCTAGGACCAAGAGGCATGGAGAGACAGCCTTTTAACTATCCCAAAGCCCAGGACCAAGAGACATGGGGAGACAGCCTTTAAACTATCCCAAAGCCCAGGACCAAGAGGCATGGAGAGACAGCCTTATAACTATCCCGAAGCCTAGGACCAAGAGGCATGGAGAGACAGCCTTTTAACTATCCCAAAGCCCAGGACCAAGAGGCATGGAGAGACAACCTTATAACTATCCCAAAGCCCAGGACCAAGAGGCATGGAGAGACAGCCTTTTAACTATCCCAAAGCCTAGGACCAAGAGGCATGGAGAGACAGCCTTATAACTATCACAAAGCCTAGGACCAAGAGGCATGGAGAGACAGCCTTTTAACTATCCCAAAGCCTAGGACCAAGAGGCATGGAGAGACAGCCTTATAACTATCCCAAAGCCCAGGACCAAGAGGCATGGAGAGACAGCCTTTTAACTATCCCAAAGCCTAGGACCAAGAGGCATGGAGAGACAGCCTTTTAACTATCCCAAAGCCTAGGACCAAGAGGCATGGAGAGACAGCCTTATAACTATCCCAAAGCCCAGGACCAAGAGGCATGGAGAGACAGCCTTTTAACTATCCCAAAGCCTAGGACCAGGAGGCATGGAGAGACAGCCTTTTAACTATCCCAAAGCCCAGGACCAAGAGGCATGGAGAGACAGTCTTTTAACTATCCCAAAGCCCAGGACCAAGAGGCATGGAGAGACAGCCTTTTAACTATCCCAAAGCCCAGGACCAAGAGACATGGGGAGACAGCCTTTAAACTATCCCAAAGCCCAGGACCAAGAGGCATGGAGAGACAGCCTTTTAACTATCCCAAAGCCTAGGACCAAGAGGCATGGAGAGACAGCCTTATAACTATCCCAAAGCCTAGGACCAAGAGGCATGGAGAGACAGCCTTTTAACTATCCCAAAGCCTAGGACCAAGAGGCATGGAGAGACAGCCTTATAACTATCCCAAAGCCCAGGACCAAGAGGCATGGAGAGACAGCCTTTTAACTATCCCAAAGCCTAGGACCAAGAGGCATGGAGAGACAGCCTTTTAACTATCCCAAAGCCTAGGACCAAGAGGCATGGAGAGACAGCCTTATAACTATCCCAAGCCCAGGACCAAGAGGCATGGAGAGACAGCCTTTTAACTATCCCAAAGCCTAGGACCAGGAGGCATGGAGAGACAGCCTTTTAACTATCCCAAAGCCCAGGACCAAGAGGCATGGAGAGACAGTCTTTTAACTATCCCAAAGCCCAGGACCAAGAGGCATGGAGAGACAGCCTTTTAACTATCCCAAAGCCTAGGACCAAGAGGCATGGAGTGACAGCCTTATAACTATCCCAAAGCCTAGGACCAGGAGGCATTGAGAGACAGCCTTTTAACTATCCCAAAGCCTAGGACCAAGAGACATGGAGAGACAGCCTTATAACTATCCCAAAGCCTAGGACCAAGAGGCATGGAGAGACAACCTTCTAACTATCCCAAAGCCCAGGACCAAGAGGCATGGAGAGGCAGCCTTTTAACTATCCCAAAGCCTAGGACCAAGAGGCATGGAGAGACAGCCTTCTAACTATCCCAAAGCCCAGGACCAAGAGGCATGGAGAGACAGCCTTATAACTATCCCAAAGCCCAGGACCAAGAGGCATGGAGAGGCAGCCTTTTAACTATCCCAAAGCCTAGGACCAAGAGACATGGAGAGACAGCCTTATAACTATCCCAAAGCCTAGGACCAGGAGGCATGGAGAGACAGCCTTTTAACTATCCCAAAGCCCAGGACCAAGAGGCATGGAGAGACAGCCTTATAACTATCCCAAAGCCTAGGACCAAGAGGCATGGAGAGACAGCCTTTTAACTATCCCAAAGCCCAGGTCCAAGAGGCATGGAGAGACAGCCTTTTAACTATCCCAAAGCCTAGGGACCAAGAGGCATGGAGAGACAGCCTTTTAACTATCCCAAAGCCCAGGACCAAGAGGCATGGAGAGACAGCCTTATAACTATCCCAAGGCCCAGGACCAAGAGGCATGGAGAGACAGCCTTATAACTATCCCAAAGCCCAGGACCAAGAGGCATGGAGAGACAGCCTTTTAACTATCCCAAAGCCCAGGACCAAGAGACATGGAGAGACAGCCTTTTAACTATCCCAAAGCCCAGGACCAAGAGGCATGGAGAGACAGCCTTATAACTATCCCAAAGCCTAGGACCAAGAGGCATGGCGAGACAGCCTTTTAACTATCCCAAAGCCCAGGACCAAGAGGCATGGAGAGACAGCCTTATAACTATCCCAATGCCCAGGACCAAGAGGCATGGAGAGACAGCCTTTTAACTATCCCAAAGCCCAGGACCAAGAGGCATGGAGAGACAGCCTTTTAACTATCCCAAAGCCCAGGACCAAGAGGCATGGAGAGACAGCCTTTTAACTATCCCAAAGCCCAGGACCAAGAGACATGGAGAGACAGCCTTTTAACTATCCCAAAGCCCAGGACCAAGAGGCATGGAGAGACAGCCTTATAACTATCACAAAGCCTAGGACCAAGAGGCATGGAGTGACAGCCTTATAACTATCCCAAAGCCTAGGACCAGGAGGCATGGAGAGACAGCCTTTTAACTCTCCCAAAGCCTAGGACCAAGAGGCATGGAGAGACAGCCTTTAGTTACTATGCCCCCAGCCTTTAGTTACTATGCCCTCAGCCTCTGGAATAGCCTGCCAGAGAACCTGAGGGGGGCTGAAACTGTGGACATATTTAAAATAGATCTTAAAACACACCTTATTAGCTTTGCCTCAGGGTGTTTTTTAGTTGTTCAGTTTTTCTCGAGTAAATATTTCAGCTTGTCTTTGCGGTAAAAAATACATATATATTATCCAGAGCAACTTATAGTAATGTGTGTATGCATTCTCCATACTGGTCCCCCATGGGAATCAAACCCACAACCCTGGCTCTGTAAACACCATGCTCTACCCACTGAGCTACACAGGGTAGATTGGGACACGTTGCATTCCATGTCTGAAATGTGCTGTATAAATAAAGCTTGATTTGATAGCCTACACATCCACTAACACCTCTAGCAGGCTGAGACAGAGTAAGGAAAGAGTCAGGTTTGTGTAAGAGAAGATGAATAATTAATATCCATTCACACACACACACACACAGAGGGAGAGAGAGAGAGAGACAAAGAGAGAGAGAGAGAGAGAGAGAGAGAGAGAGAGAGAGAGAGAGAGAGAGAGAGAGACAGAGACAGAGACAGAGACAGAGACAGAGACAGAGACAGAGACAGAGACAGAGACAGAGACAGAGACAGACAGACAGACAGACAGACAGACAGACAGACAGACAGACAGACAGACAGACAGACAGACAGACAGACAGCTCACCTATCCCTGCTAACACATTTGTTTTTTTGTAAAATTGTACTTTTATTTTTTCCCTCAAACAATAACAATCAGACATCAACAAAAGACAAGAAACACTCAAACGTCAACGAACAGCAATGAGTGAGAGACAATGTTCCATCTGCTACCGTACACATCACGTATGTCTCACAACCCCCCCCCCCATCCTTCATCCGCTGGAACGTTCCACTGCTTATAGCACTCTTTCCATATTTAAGTAACAATACATTTGATTAATCCACTGTCGTAGTGATGGAGGATCATTCGATTTCCTGTTTTTTTTTTTAAGTAGAAGTTTTTTCAAAATGATTGATGAGAAAGTATGATCCACCCCATTGGGTATCTCACCGCACCCCCATATGCCATGTCTTGATATATGCAGATAGACGGATTAAAAGTAAACTTCCATTGTAAAATATCTGACAGACAACTTTCTAACTCCGCCCACAATGTCTAACTCCCAGCTAGCACATTTGGTTCATTGGAAGTTGTGGGAACGTATGTTTTTGATTTCACATTGGTTGTGGGAATGAAGCCAAACTTTTCTTGACCGGTAAAAGTGAAAATGATTTAAACTTTCTGAGAACAGAAGTGAAAATGTTGCCTGTTCTGGGAATGATTATTTTTAGGGTCCAGGGAGGTTCTGAGAACGTTTTACTATGGTTCCAGGGAGGTTCTGAGAACGTTTTACTATGGTTCCAGGGAGGTTCTGAGAACGTTTTACTCTGGTTCCAGGGAGGTTCTGAGAACGTTTTACTATGGTTCCAGGGAAGTTCTGAGAACGTTTTACTATGGTTCCAGGGAGGTTCTGAGAACGTTTTACTATGGTTCCAGGGAGGTTCTGAAAAACGTTTTACTATGGTTCCAGGGAGGTTCTGAGAATGTTTTACTCTGGTTCCAGGGAGGTTCTGAGAACGTTTTAATATGGTTCCAGGGAGGTTCTGAGAATGTTTTACTCTGGTTCCAGGGAGGTTCTGAGAATGTTTTAATATGGTTCCAGGGAGGTTCTGAGAACGTTTTACTATGGTTCCAGGGAGGTTCTGAAAAACGTTTTACTATGGTTCCAGGGAGGTTCTGAGAATGTTTTACTCTGGTTCCAGGGAGGTTCTGAGAACGTTTTAATATGGTTCCAGGGAGGTTCTGAGAATGTTTTAATATGGTTCCAGGGAGGTTCTGAGAACGTTTTAATATGGTTCCAGGGAGGTTCTGAGAACGTTTTAATATGGTTCCTGGGTGGTTTTATTAATGCTCTGAGAACAGACATTCCAGGTTATTTTGAGCTTTTTTTTAATAACTTCCTTAACTTTTACTGAATGTTTCTATAAGACTTTTAATAACACAGCTAACTTATTTTGGGTTAAATTTGTTGAACTCCAAGCACAGATAGGACACATGGAAATTAATTTCCTTGGACATTGATCATGCAAACACATCAGTGAGATTGAGACCTATAATCTTCTGTTCTCTATCCATGGAATTAGTCCACTACGCCATCAGGGTGGAGCTAGCATGAATGTCATGCTTTTTTAAGCGTACAAAGCTGTTCATTTTAGTCTATTCAAACCAGTGGTGTAAAGTACTTAAGTTAAAATACTTTAAAGTACTACCTAAGTAGTTTTTGTGGGTATCTGTACTTTACTTTACTATTGACATTTTTTACAACTTTTACTTCACTACATTCCTAAAGAAAATAATGTACTTTTTACTCCGTACATTTTCCCTGACACCCAAAAGTACTCGTTACATTTTGAGTGCTTAGCAGGACAGGAAAATAGTTAAATTCACACACTTATCAAGAGAACATCTCAGGTCATCTCTACTACCTCTGACCTGGCAGACTCACTAAACACATGCTTTGTTTGTAAATGATGTCTGAGAGTTGGAGCGTGCCCCTGGCAAAATTATTTTTTTGAAAATGTGGCCGTCTGGAATTTGAAAGGATTTATACTTCTACTTTTACTTATGATACTTAAGTACATTTTAGCAATTACATTTACTATTGATACTTAAATCGTTTTTGATTTTTACTCAAGTCGTTTTTTACTGGGTGACTTTCACTTTTACTTGAATCATTTTCTATTAAGGTATCTTTACTTTTACTCAAGTATGACAATTGGGTACTTTATCCACCAGTGATTCAAACAGACCTAATTTCAAAGGAAACAATTACTCCTTAAGATCAGGTGTTGCCAATTAGTGGGTGCGGCCAACACACCTGAACACACTTAACGAGATAGAGGATAGAGTTCTGTTGATGCTGAGAACGGAATGTATATGTTTTTAAATAACATTCTCTGAATGTTACTGAAGTTTTCTTGTGTTTTTTTATCGAAAGTTTTCTTTATGTTTGAGATGCAGCACATTCTGACTTAGAATATGTGGACAACTACCAATACCTAGGTGTCTGGTTAGGCTGTAAACTCTCCTTCCAGACTCACATTAAGCATCTCCAATCCAAAATTAAATCTAGAATTGGCTTCCTATTTGGCAACAAAGCCTCCTTCACTCATGCTGCCAAACATACCCTCGTAAAACTGACTATCCTACCGATCCTCAAC
This sequence comes from Salvelinus namaycush, assembly GCF_016432855.1. Classification (NCBI taxonomy): domain Eukaryota; kingdom Metazoa; phylum Chordata; class Actinopteri; order Salmoniformes; family Salmonidae; genus Salvelinus; species Salvelinus namaycush. Next base: position 1,668,801 of record NC_052333.1, read on the forward strand.
TTCGGCGATGTCATCTACAAAATAGCCTCTAACACTCTACTCAGCAAACTGGATGTAGTTTATCACAGTGCCATCCGTTTTGTCACCACTGGTCATCCCCAAAGCACTTCCTTTGGCCACCTTTCCTTCCAGATCTCTGCTGCCAATGACTGGAACAAATTGCAAAAGTCACTGAAGCTGTAGACTTGAATCTCCCTCTCTAACTTTAAGCATCAGCTGTCAGAGCAGCTTACCGATCACTGTACCTGTACACAGCCAATCTGTAAATAGCACACCCAACTACCTCATCCCCATATTGTTATTTATCTTCTTGCTCTTTTGCACCCCAGTATCTCTACTTGCACATCATCTGCACATCTATCACTCCAGTGTTAATGCTAAATTGTAATTATTTCACCTCTATGGCCTATTTATTGACTACCTCCCTGACCTTACTACATTTGCACACACTGTACATAGATTCTTCTATTGTGTTATTGACTGTACGTTTGTTTATGTGTAACTCTGTGTTGTTGTTTTTGTCGCACTGCTTTGCTTTATCTTGGCCAGGTGGCAGTTGTAAATGAGAACTTGTTCTCAACTAGCCTACCTGGTTAAATAAAGGTGAAATAACTAGCCTACCTGGTTAAATAAAGGTGAAATAACTAGCCTACCTGGTTAAATAAAGGTGAAATAACTGGCCTACCTGGTTAAATAAAGGTGAAATAACTAGCCTACCTGTTTAAATAAAGGTGAAATAACTAGCCTACCTGGTTAAATAAAGGTCAAATAAAAAATTTAGCCAATGAACAAAGTATATATATTTAAACAACAATACAGTGTTAGTTAGACACAGGACAGGATGCCAGCACTCTAGGTCCATAAAGACACAGGACAGGATGTCAGGACTCTAGGTCCATAAAGACACAGGACAGGATGCCAGGACTCTAGGTCCATAAAGACACAGGACAGGATGCCAGTACTCTAGGTCCATAAAGACACAGGACAGGATGCCAGGACTCTAGGTCCATAAAGACACAGGACAGGATGCCAGGACTCTAGGTCCATAAAGACACAGGACAGGATGCCAGGACTCTAGGTCCATAAAGACACAGGACAGGATGTCAGGACTCTAGGTCCATAAAGACACCGGACAGGATGCCAGGACTCTAGGTCCATAAAGACACAGGACAGGATGTCAGGACTCTAGGTCCATAAAGACACAGGACAGGATGCCAGGACTCTAGGTCCATAAAGACACAGGACAGGATGCCAGGACTCTAGGTCCATAAAGACACAGGACAGGATGCCAGCAATCTAGATTCACAACAGGGACTGTGGAAGAGGGAAGAAGAGGTAAGATACTCATAAGAATAGATACTCATGAGATAAAATACTCATACGATACTGACAAGATAAAATACTCATACGATAGGATACTGATAAGATAAGATACTTATATGAATAGATACTCATCAGATAAAATACTCACAAGATACTCATAAGATAAGATACTGATAAGATAAGATACTGATAAGATACGATACTCACAAGATACTCATAAGATACGATACTCACAAGATACTCATAATATAAGATAATAATAAGATAGGATTCACATAAGATAAGATGTACTGACAAGAGATAGAAAATCAAGGAAATGTGGCATCGCAATATTTCTTAATTTAATCAACGTACCACAGCGACGACTCAAGACAGTGGTAGCTTAAAGACAATATGACATCATATGAGTATCGTTGGTAAACAGAACGCTAAATAAAAACATTTATTCAAAGCAGACTATGCTCTGGGGAGAGTTTAATTAGTATCGGAATGTCTTCTTCTACATGAATGGAAAAGATGACTCTCTCTCCTCTATAACAGGAGTGATAAGGGGAGCCACTCTCTCCTCTGTAACAGGAGTGAGGGGAACGACCCTGTAAACTGAAATCATCTGTGTTGATTCCTTAACTAGATTACTAAACCCATGGCGTTCCATCATGACTTAACTAGATTTAGGTTGCGTGGAGAGCACAGGCTGCGCTGTGACTAAGGAAGTGTTTCGGTTTTTGAAGTGTCACAAGTTACTCATCACTGACTGACTGGCTGCACACATAACCTCGTTGTGCTGGAGATTTCTGTTTCCAAAATGGCACACTCTTCTCTACATGGTGTTAAGACCAGGGCACACAGTGAAACAGCCTAAAAGGGTTCACCGCTTTACTACTTTACTAATAGTGTCACGTCCTGGCCTTAGTTATCTTTGTTTTCTTTATTATTTTAGTTAGGTCAGGGTGTGACATGGGGAATGTTTGTGTGTTTTTGTCTCGTCTAGGGTGTTTGTATTGTCTAGGTTTTTTTCTGTAGAGTTCATGGGGTTGTGTTCAGTGTAGGTGTTTATGTAAGTCTATGGTTGCCTAGATTGGTTCTCAATTAGAGACAGCTGTCTATCGTTGTCTCTGATTGGGAGCCATATTTAGGCAGCCATAGTCATTAGGTAGGTTGTGGGTAATTGTCTATGTGTTAGTTGCCAGTGTCTGCACTTATTTGTTTTGTATAGCGTCGTCGGTTTGTTGTTTTTGTTTTAGTTTGTATAGTGTTCGTTTCGTTTGTCTTCTTCTAATAAAGAGAAGAATGTATTTATATCACGCTGCGCCTTGGTCCTCTCTTTCACCCGAAGACGATCATGACAAATAGAGAGAATAGAGATCACAATTCACTACTTTACTAATAGAGATCACAATTCACTACGTTAGTAATAGAGATCACAATTCGCTACTTTACTAATAGAGAGAATAGAGATCACAATTCACTACTTTACTAATAGAGATCACAATTCACTACGTTAGTAATAGAGATCCCAAGTCGCTACTTTACTAATAGAGAGAATAGAGATCACAATTCACTACTTTACTAATAGAGAGAATAGAGATCGCAATTCACTACAGACAGACAGACAGACATCCCCTTAAATAAGTCCAGCTGCTTGACTAATGAACTATTGGCAGTATGATGCCTGAATACAGTGGAACTGCTTGACTAATGAACTATTGGCAGTATGATGCCTGAATACAGTGGAACTGCTTGACTAATGAACTATTGGCAGTATGATGCCTGAATACAGTGGAACTGCTTGACTAATGAACTATTGGCAGTATGATGCCTGAATACAGTGGAACTGCTTGACTAATGAACTATTGGCAGTATGATGCCTGAATACAGTGGAACTGCTTGGCTAATGAACTATTGGCAGTATGATGCCTGAATACAGTGGAACTGCTTGACTAATGAACTATTGGCAGTATGATGCCTGAATACAGTGGAACTGCTTGGCTAATGAACTATTGGCAGTATGATGCCTGAATACAGTGGAACTGCTTGGCTAATGAACTATTGGCAGTATGATGCCTGAATACAGTGGAACTGCTTGACTAATGAACTATTGGCAGTATGATGCCTGAATACAGTGGAACTGCTTGGCTAATGAACTATTGGCAGTATGATGCCTGAATACAGTGGAACTGCTTGGCTAATGAACTATTGGCAGTATGATGCCTGAATACAGTGGAACTGCTTGACTAATGAACTATGAAGTCTAAGCTCTGTGCGCTATGTCCTGGTTCCATGCTGATTTAATTTCTAGACATCGAGCGCAGAAATGACCTCCTCTCTCTCACTGAGATCAGCAATCTGAACTCCGCCAAGGCTTTGGGGGTTTCATATCATAAAAAGAGAACAACTTAAAGCTGTTTCCATGAAATGTACAGAGCATTGACAGCCAAACATTCAGTGTGTCACCGTAAAGATATAACAACTGCTATAGTAACAGGTTAGAGGTTAGCAGTGACAACCATGTATCGACCAAGCCTGGTCAAGAACGGTCCACTAAAGTTGACGGTCAATGACAGATAGTTTGTGTGTGGACCTGCTCATTCGTATATACAGTACCAGTTAAACGTTTGGACACACCTACTCATTCAAGGTTTTTCTTTATTTTTTAAAACTATTTTCAACGTTGTAGAGTAATAGTGAATCCATAAAGACTATGACATAACCGAATGTGGAATCAAGTAGTAACCAAAAATGTGTTAATTAAACAAATAAACAAATATTTTATATTTGAGATTCTGCGAATTAGCCACCCTTTGCCTTGATGAAGCCTTTGCACACTCTTGGCATTCTCTTAACCAGCTTCATGAGGTAGTCACCTGGAAGGCTTTTCCAACAGTCTTGAAAGAGTCCCCACATATGCTGAGCATTTGTTGGCTGCTTTTCCTTCAGTCTGCGGTCCAACTCATCCCAAACCATCTCAATTGGGTTGAGGTCGGGGGATTGTGGAGGCCAGGTCATCTGATGCAGCACTCCATTGCTCTGCGTATTGGTCAAATAGCCCTTACACAGCCTGAAGGTGTGTTTTGGGTCATTGTCCTGTTGAAAACAAATGATAGTCCCACTAAGCGCAAACCAGATGTGATGGTGTATTGCTGCAGAATGCTGTGGTAGCCATGCTGGTTAAGTGTGCCTTGAATTCTAAATAAATCACAGACAGTGTCACCAACAAAGCTCTCCCACACCATCACAACTCCTCCTCCATGCTTCACGGTGGGAACCACACATGCAGAGATCATCCGTTCACCTACTCTGCGTCTCACAAAGACACGGCGGTTGGAATTAAAAATCTCAAATTTGGACTCATCAGACCAATTGACAGATTTCCACCAGTCTAATGTCCATTGCTCGTGTTTCTTGGCCCAAACAAGTCTCTTCTTCTTGTTGGTGTCCTTTAGTAGTGGTTTCTTTGCAGCAATTCAACCATGAAGGCCTGATTCACACAGTCTCTTCTGAACAGTTGATGTTGAGATGTGTCTGTTACTTGAACTCTGTGAAGCATTTATTTGGTCCGCAGTCTGAGGTGTAGTTACCTCTAATGAACTTATCCTCTGCAGCAGAGGTAACTCTGGGTCTTCTTTTCCTGTGGCGGTCCTCATTAGAGACAGTTTCATCATAGCGCTTGATGGTTTTTGCGACTGCACTTGATGAAACTTTCAAAGTTCTTTACATTCTCCGGATTGACTGACCTTCATGTCTTAAAGTAATGATGGACTGTCATTTCTCTTTGCTTATTTGAGCTGTTCTTGCCATAATATGGACTTGGTATTTTACCAAATAGGTCTATCTTCTGTATACAATCCCTACCTTGTCACAACTCAACTGATAGTCTCAAACCAATTAAGAAGGAAAGAAATTCCTAAAATTCACTTTTAACAAGGCACACCTGTTAATTGAAATGCATTCCAGGTAACTACCTCATGAAGCTTGTTGAGAGAATACCAAGAGTGTGCAAATCTGTCATCAAGGCATAGGCTACTTTGAAGAATCTCAAATATAAAATATGTTTTGATTTGTTTAACACTTTTTGGGTTACTACATGATTCCATATGTGTTATTTCATAGTTTTGATGTCTTCACTGTTATTCTACAATGTAGAAAATAATAAAAAATAAAGAAAAACCCTTGAATGAATAGATTTGACTGGTACTGCATGTGTAGAGTAGTACTCCTTGCTGTAACAAGCCTGAATGTGACATTACAGAGGTGAGCTACAGACAGGCAAGTGAATTCCTCACAGGAACTAACAAAAGACAGGCACTGTCAAGACGACTCTACAGCCCCTTGGGGTCCTTGCAAACACTGTGATAGAAGAGGAGAGAAGAATGGCAGATGTTCTACATACTGGTTCTGACAGAAACACACCTGAATGTTCAACAAGCTATCTCTGTACCGGTTCTGACAGAAACCCACCTAAATGTTCAACAAGCTATCTCTGTACCGGTTCTGACAGAAACAAACCTAAATGTTATACAAGCTATCTCTGTACCGGTTCTGACAGAAACACACCTAAATGTTCTACAAGCTATCTCTGTACCGGTTCTGACAGAAACACACCTGAATGTTCTACAAGCTATCTCTGTACCGGTTCTGACAGAAACACACCTGAATGTTCTACAAGCTATCTCTGTACCGGTTCTGACAGAAACACACCTAAATGTTCTACAAGCTATCTCTGTACCGGTTCTGACAGAAACACACCTGAATGTTCTACAAGCTATCTCTGTACCGGTTCTGACAGAAACACACCTGAATGTTCAACAAGCTATCTCTGTACCGGTTCTGACAGAAACCCACCTAAATGTTCAACAAGCTATCTCTGTACCGGTTCTGACAGAAACACACCTGCATGTTCAACAAGCTATCTCTGTGCCGGTTCTGACAGAAACACACCTGAATGTTCTACAAGCTATCTCTGTACCGGTTCTGACAGAAACACACCTGAATGTTCAACAAGCTATCTCTGTACCGGTTCTGACAGAAACCCACCTAAATGTTCAACAAGCTATCTCTGTACCGGTTCTGACAGAAACCCACCTAAATGTTCAACAAGCTATCTCTGTACCGGTTCTGACAGAAACACACCTGAATGTTCAACAAGCTATCTCTGTACCGGTTCTGACAGAAACACACCTAAATGTTTTACAAGCTATCTCTGTACCGGTTCTGACAGAAACACACCTGAATGTTCAACAAGCTATCTCTGTACCGGTTCTGACAGAAACACACCTAAATGTTTTACAAGCTATCTCTGTACCGGTTCTGACAGAAACACACCTGAATGTTCAACAAGCTATCTCTGTACCGGTTCTGACAGAAACACACCTGAATGTTCAACAAGCTATCTCTGTACCGGTTCTGACAGAAACCCACCTAAATGTTCAAAAAGCTATCTCTGTACCGGTTGTGACAGAAACACACCTAAATGTCAGGTAGAGATTAATGGGATGAGATGGGAGAGAGAGGGAGAAATAGATATATTGGGGGGGGGGGGGGGGGGGGGGAGAGAGAGAGAGAGAGAGAGAGAGAGTGAAAGGTCATCCACCAAACAGAAGGTCTTACTGCAGGATGCCACAGAACACCTGACATTCACTCGGCGGCACAAGATGCAAATATACCCCCCAACTCTGCATGTGAGCAGTGTGATTCATTCCTGGTCCTGCAGAGCCACAGGGGGACAAATACACTACATCACCAAAAGTATGTGGACAACTGCTCTTCGAACATCTCATTCCAAAATCATGGGCATCAATATGGAGTTGGTCCCCCCTTTGCTGTTATAACAGCCTCCAGTCTTCTGGGAAGGCTTTCCACTAGATGTTGGAACATTGCTGCGGGGGACTTGCTTCCATTCAGCCACAAGAGCATTAGTGACGTCAGACCCTGATGTTTGGCGATTAGACCTGGCTCGCAGTCGGCGTTCCAACTCATCCCAAAGGTGTTAGATGGGGTTGAGGGCAGGGCTCTGTACAGGCCAGTCAAGTTCTTCAACACCGATCTCGACAAACCATTTCTGTATGGACCTCGCTTGTGCACGGGGGCCTTGTCATGCCGAAACAGGAAAGGGCCTTCCCCAAACTGCACAGAATAATCTAGAACAGGGGTGTCAAACTCATTCCACGGAGGGCCTAGTGTCTGCAGGTTTTTGGTTTTTCCTTTCAATAAAGCCCTAGACAACCAGGTGTGGGGAGTTCCTAACTAATTAGTGATGTTAATTCATCAATCAAGTACAAGGGAGGAGCGAAAACCCGCAGACACTCGGCCCCCCGTGGAATGAGTTTGACACCTGTGATCTAGAATGTCATTGTATGCTGTAGCATTAAGATTTCCCTTCACTGGAACTAAGGGGCCTGAACCATGAAAAACAGCCCCAGACCATTATTCCTCCTCCACCAAACTTTACAGTTGGCAATATGCATTGGGGCAGGTAGCGTTCTCCTGGCATCCACCAAATCCAGATTAGTCTGTCAGACTACCAGATGGTGAAACGTGTTTCCAATGGCGGCAAGCTTTACACCACTCCAGTCAACGCTTGGCATTGGTGATCTTAGGCTTGTGCGCGGCTGCTCGGCCATGGAAACCCACTTCATGAAGCTCCTGACGAACAGTTATTGTGCTGACGTTGCTTCCAGAGGCAGTTTGGAACTCGGTAGTGAGTGTTGCAGCAGAGAACAGAAGATTTTTACGAGCTACGTACTTCAGCACTCAGTGGTCTCGTTCTGTGAGCTTGTGTGGCCTACCACTTCACGGCTGAGCCGTTGTTGCTCCTAGACATTTCCACTTCACAATAACAGCACTTTACAGTTGACCGGGGTGGCAGCTCTAGCAGGTCAGAAGTTTGACGAACTGACTTTTTATGTAAAGGTGGCACCCTATGACGATGCCACGTTGAAAGTCACTGAGCTCTTCAGTACGGCTCATTCTACTGCCAGTGTTTGTCTATGGAGATTGCATGGCGGTGTGCTCGATGCTATACACCTGTCAGCAACGGGTGTGGCTAAAATAGCCGAATCCACTAATTTGAAGGGGTGTCCACATACTTTTCTATATATAATGTATTTGTTCTAGCTCAGCACTAACCTGATTCAGTTAACTATTCCGTTGGAATAGAATACAGAACCCCCATGAAGGGTGAGCCAAAGAGATGAAGAGATGGGGGACTTAATAACCATAGGGATAGATAGAGGACTCATCTTTATATCAGTGCCGTTATAGTTCTGTGACAGCATGGACTAGAGAGAGGCTAGAGAGAAATAAGAAACGAGGAAATAAGGGTCTACTTTTTCATGGTGGCTGGAGGAGGACAAAAGGAGAGAGACGCCTTGACTCTGATTACTGAAACCAGTCTCTCTCTGTGTCTCTCTCTCTCTCTCTGTGTCTCTCTCTCTCTCTCTGTCTCTCTCTCTCTCTCTCTCTCTCTGTGTCTCTCGCTCTCTCTTTCTCATTCTCTCTCGCTCTCTCTCTCTGTCTCTGTCTTCATCCCTTCTCTCTCTTTCTCTAGTCCATCCATCTTCTGGCCCTCTCTGACCTGGAGGTTCTCACTGTCAGTGGAACATCTCTGTCTGTCTGTCTGTCTGTCTGCCTGTCTGCCTGTCTGCCTGTCTGCCTGTCTGTCTGTCTGTCTGTCTGTCTGTCTGTCTGTCTGTCTGTCTGTCTGTCTGTCTGTCTGCAGTCTGGAATGTGGTGTGGAGAGCTGTTCTGTTATCTCTGATAAAACAAATAGAGAGGAGGGGTCTAAGTTCCCTTAGAGACAGAGAGATAAAGAGAGGCAGACATAGAGAGGGGTGGAAGGGCTCACACACACACACACACACACACACACACACACACACACACACACACACACACACACACACACACACACACACACACACACACACACACACACACACACACACACACACACACACACAGCCATCCCCTGCTACAAACAGAGGTCTGTCTATCCAGATCCGAGGAGTTGGAACCCCTGATGTACTGTATGCTGCAGATGAGTCACACACATGATGTTAGTTAGCTATCCAGATAGATAGGCCTGTTGTATCTCTCTCTCTCTGTCTCTCTCTGGCTCTCTCTTTCTGTCTCTCTCTCTCTCTCTCTCTCTCTCTCTCTCTCTCTCTCTCTCTCTCTCTCTCTCTCTCTCTCTCTCTCTCTCTCTCTCTTTCTGTCTCTCTCTCTCTCTCTCTCTCTCTTTCTCTCTCTCTTTCATCTGCCGTTATTGGGCTGTCCTCCCCTGTTATTCTCCTTCTCATTCATGGTTCAAGGTTTATTCAGAAACTCCATCCTTACTGATGGCCACTCATCCCACCCATACAAACCAAATAGATATATTCCCTCTGATTGGGAACCATATCAGGCCACCATAGAAATACAAAAAACACCTAGATGACCCACCCTCGTCACTATCACACCCCAACCAACACAGAGAAAAAACAGCTTACTATGGTCAGGGCGTGACAATGACTTGGGTGACTGGAGTCTGACAATTTTTGGTGATTTCCTCTGACACCGCCTGGTATAGAGGTCCTGGATGGCACGAAGCTTGGCCCCTGTGATGTACTGGGCTGTACGCACTACCCTCTGTAGAGCCGTACGGTTGGCTGACGAGCAGTTGCCATACCAGGTGGTGATGCAAACGGTCAGGAAGCTCTCGATGGTGCAACTGTAGAACTTTTTGAGGATCTGGGGAACCATGCCACATCTTTTCAGTGTCCTGAGAGGGAAAAAGTTTTTTCGTGTCCTCTTCACAACTGTCTTGGTGTGTTTGGACCATGATAGCTCGTTGGTGATGTGGACACCAAGGAACTTGAAACTCTCGACCCACTCAACTACAGCCAAGTTGATGTTTATGGGGGCCTGTTCGGCCCGCTTTTTCCTATAGTCTACGATCAGCCCCTTTGTCTTGTTCACATTGAGGGATAGGTTGTTGGGACTATGGTGGTCTGCAAGAAACATGTAGGTATTTAGGACTCGGTCAGGGAGAGGTTGAAAATGTCAGTGAAGACACTTGCCAGTTGGTCCGTACATGCTCTGAGTACACGTCCTGGTAATCCATCTGGCCCCGCGGTTTTGTGAATGTTGACCTGTTTAAAGGTCTTGCTCACATCGGCTACCGAGAGTGTTATCACGCAGTCGGCCCGGAACAGCTGGTGCTCTCATGCATGCTTCAGTGTGCTAGCCTCAAAGTGTTCCATTTATTTTTTATCCGGAAAAACTCCCCAGTCCTTAACGATTACAAGCATACCCATAACATGATGCAGCCACCACTATGCTTGAAAATATGGAGTGCTACTCAGTAATGTGTTGTATTGGATTTGCCCCAAACATAACACTTTATATTCAGGACAAAAAGTTAATTGTTAAGTTAATTTTATTCTGTACAGCCTTCCTTCTTGTCACTCTCAATTAGGTTAGTATTGTGGAGTAACTACAATTTTGTTTGATCCATCCTCAGTTTTCTCATATCACAACTATTAAATTCTGTAACTTTTTTTAAATCACCATTGGTTAAATCTCCGGCAACTGAGTTAGGAATGACACCTGTATATTTGTAGTGACTGGGTGTATTGACACACCATCCATAGTGTAATTAATAACTTCACCATGCTCAAAGGGATATTCAATGTTTGCTATTTATTATTGCGACCTACCAATAAGTGTCTTTCTTTGCAAAGTATTCGAAAACCTCCCTGTTTTTTTGTGTGGTTGAATTGCGTTTGAAATTCACTGCTTGACTGAGGGATAATTGTATGTGTTGGGTACAGAGATGAGGTAGTCATTCAAAAATCATGTTAACCACTGATATTGCACACAGAGTGAGTCCATGCAACTTATTATGTGACTTGTTAGCCAACAATGGTCGCGCCCCCCGCGGAAATCCAATTAACATAGTAAACAAAATCTGTTTACTTCTTCTTTAAATCTGTTTACTGTTTAAACTAGAGAGATCTGTTTTCTGCCTCTCAATCCACCGCATACACGGATATCGCCCTACTACATCTGCGCTAAAAAGGTGGCAGAGCGGCGTTTGTCTGACCATGAGAAATTACCGGAAAATCGGTCTTCTCACAAAAAATGTCTTTAGCTTCCGAACGGTTTTTGGCCTAGTAACTTATGATCACTCTAATGAAAGATGAATCTCTCACGAACACATTGGGGTTTATCTCTAGGACCTCCTCTCACGAACCTCACAAGACTCGTCTGAAAGTCCTTGGTAAGCATTTAGAAAAATGTATGGACGTTTATGTGGAGATAGTTTAGTGCCTAAAATATGGAGATAAATACATGTAAATAATAAATGTTTCCTGATCTTATATCTCTCAGATTTAGGACAGAGACTTCAGAATAAACTTCCTTTAGATTTTTTTGGGGGGGAGGAGCTATCTGTTATTCAATGTGTTTCTATTGGCTAATAGCAGTAATGCCAAATTCAGTGTTTCATCCAACAATTTTTGTATATATATTTTTTATACCTAAAGGGGTCTTAAAATTCAAACAGGTAAATGATCCTTGGTATGACCATCTTAAAACAATTCTGTATGGTTGCTTATCCCCACAGTAATTATTTATGGATCCATCCAGTAGTGGTTCAGAAAACAGTGCATGCTTAGTGGTGGGCTATAAGAGGAGACGGGAGAAGTCACATGACTAAGTTTAGTGGGAAGAGACAGGTGAATTCACATGACTAAGTTTAGTGGTGGGCTATAAGAGGAGACGGGAGAAGTCACATGACTAAGTTTAGTGGTGGGCTATAAGAGGAGACGGGAGAAGTCACATGACTAAGTTTAGTGGTGGGCTATGAGAGGAGACGGGAGAAGTCACATGACTAAGTTTAGTGGTGGGCTATAAGAGGAGACAGGTGAAGTCACATGACTAAGTTTAGTGGTGGGCTATGAGAGGAGACGGGAGAAGTCACATGACTAAGTTTAGTGGTGAGCTATGAGAGGAGACGGGTGAAGTCACATGACTACGTTTAGTGGTGAGCTATGAGAGGAGACGGGAGAAGTCACATGACTAAGTTTAGTGGGAAGAGACGGGTGAAGTCACATGACTACGTTTATAACTGGCAGGAGGATGGTTTAACTGACGCTGCCTAGCAACAATCAAAAGTTTAATCAAGAGCGAAGCGTGTGCCAATGACACCTTAGCGTTACAGCCAAGTTTCACACTAAGACATACACAGAACTTTACCGAAATCCTTACTAGGCCGTTAGGAAGAAATACAAGTTTAGACTTTGATACCAGCAATACCTTTCAGATGTAAACAAAAGGAGGAAATGAGTTGGCTGAAAAAACGTATGAAAGGGATAAGACAGTACACTCTCCCGTCACTGTCCGTACCTCAACTACCTCAACTACCTCACAATATCTGGAGTCTTTACACAGACAGTACACTCTCCCATCACTGTCCGTACCTCAACTACCTCACAATATCTGGAGTCTTTACACAGACAGTACACTCTCCTGTCACTGTCCGTACCTCAACTACCTCAACTACCTCACAATATCTGGAGTCTTTACATAGACAGTACACTCCCGTCACTGTCCGTACCTCAACTACCTCAACTACCTCACAATATCTGGAGTCTTTACACAGACAGTACACTCTCCTGTCACTGTCCGTACCTCAACTACCTCAACTACCTCACAATATCTGGAGTCTTTACACAGCCAGTACACTCTCCCATCACTGTCCGTACCTCAACTACCTCAACTACCTCACAATATCTGGAGTCTTTACATAGACAGTACACTCTCCTGTCACTGTCCGTACCTCAACTACCTCAACTACCTCACAATATCTGGAGTCTTTACACAGCCAGTACACTCTCCCATCACTGTCCGTACCTCAACTACCTCAACTACCTCACAATATCTGGAGTCTTTACACAGACAGTACACTCTCCCATCACTGTCAATACCTCAACTACCTCAACTACCTCACAATATCTGGAGTCTTTACATAGACAGTACACTCCCGTCACTGTCCGTACCTCAACTACCTCAACTACCTCACAATATCTGGAGTCTTTACACAGCCAGTACACTCTCCCATCACTGTCAATACCTCAACTACCTCATACTGTATACAATAAGCCTGCCTCATCTCCGCGAGGCAACACGTCTTCATGTTATGACATCATCGCCACCACAACCAAAGATAAGTAATGATCGTTGCACAGAGGGACAGAACTATCTCTAGAAATATCTAGAAGACAGGTGACATCATGCCTGTGACATCACAGACTGCTGAAATCAATTAAATCGAAACAAGAAAACACATCATCACATCACATCTGATCATCCAGCTCTGGTCCTACCTGTTTTCAGTTTATCCACCCATCCAAAGTGCCAGAAGGCTTTGGTCTTCCCCGTGTTGGGGCTGGGGTTAACACCATGTTTAGAGCCTGAGCGGGAGTCAGGGTTGGGGCTGGGGTTAGGACCAGGTTTAGAACCTTTGGGTTGTGAAGAGGGTCCGTTCCGAGCTGCAGAGACCCTCTTCTTGTTCTTGTGGACGTTGTTCCCCATGGTGATGCAATCCAGGGTAATCCTCGCCACCCGACAGGTGTCTACTGTCCAGGTGAAGGAGCGCTCCTGAAAGGCAACATCTGTTTTTTCCCTTTACTGTAACTCACACCCCCCTGGTCCTGTAGCTCTACCCCCCTGGTCCTGTAACTACACCCCCCTGGTCCTGTAGCTCATACCCCCCTGGTCCTGTAACTCACACCCCCCTGGTCCTGTAACTCACACCCCCCTGGTCCTGTAGCTCATACCCCCGTGGTCCTGTAACTCACACCCCCCTGGTCCTGTAACTCATACCCCCCTTGGTCCTGTAGCTCATACCCCCCTGGTCCTGTAACTCACACCCCCCTGGTCCTGTAACTCATACCCCCCCTGGTCCTGTAGCTCATACCCCCCTGGTCCTGTAACTCACACCCCCCTTGGTCCTGTAACTCACACCCCCTTGGTCCTGTAGCTTATACCCCCCTGGTCCTGTAACTCACACCCCCCTGGTCCTGTAACTCACACCCCCCTTGGTCCTGTAGCTCATACCCCCCTGGTCCTGTAACTCACATCCCCCTGGTCCTGTAACTCACACCCCCCTTGGTCCTGTAGCTCATACCCCCCTGGTCCTGTAACTCACACCCCCCTTGGTCCTGTAGCTCATACCCCCCTGGTCCTGTAACTCACACCCCCTGGTCCGTAGCTAACCCCTGGTCCTGTAACTCACACCCCCCCTGGTCCTGTAACTCACCCCCCCCCTGGTCCTGTAACTACACCCCCTGGTCCTGTAACTCACCCCCCCCCCCCCGGTCCTGTAACTCACACCCCCCTGGTCCTGTAACTGATCCCCCCTGGTCCTGTAGCTCATACCCCCTGGTCCTGTAACTCATACCCCCCTGGTCCTGTACTCACACCCCCCTGGTCCTGTAACTCACCCCCCCCCCCCCCCCCCCCCCCGGTCCTGTAACTCACACCCCCCCTGGTCCTGTAACTGATCCCCCCTGGTCCTGTAGCTCATACCCCCCTGGTCCTGTAGCTCATACCCCCCTGGTCCTGTAACTACACCCCCCTGGTCCTGTAACTCACACCCCCCTGGTCCTGTAACTCACACCCCCCTGGTCTGTAACTCACACCCCCCTGGTCCTGTAACTCACACCCCCCCTGGTCCTGTATACCCACCCCGTCCTACTCACACCCCCCTGGTCCTGTAACTCACACCCCCCTGGTCCTGTAACTCACACCCCCCCTGGTCCTGTAACTCACACCCCCCTGGTCCTGTAACTCACACCCCCCCCTGTCCGTAATGATCCCCTGGTCCTGTAGCTCATACCCCCCTGGTCCTGTAGCTCATACCCCCTCGGTCCTGTAACTCACACCCCCCCTGGTCCTGTAACTCCCCCCCCCCCCCACCGGTCCTGTAACTGATCCCCCCTGGTCCTGTAGCTCATACCCCCCTGGTCCTGTAACTCACACCCCCCTGGTCCTGTAACTCACACCCCCTTGGTCCTGTAGCTTACACCCCCCCTGGTCCTGTAGCTCACACCCCCCCGTCCTGTAACTCACACCCACCTGGTACTGTAGCTCATACCCCCCTGGTCCTGTAGCTCACACCCCCCTGGTCCTGTAGCTCACACCCCCCTGGTCCTGTAACTCACACCCCTGGTCCTGTAACTCACACCCCCCTGGTCCTGTAACTCACCCCCCCCCCCGGTCCTGTAACTCACACCCCCTGGTCCTGTAGCTCATACCCCCCTGGTCCTGTAACTCACACCCCCCTGGTCCTGTAGCTCACCCCCCCCCCCCCCCCCCCCCCCCCCCCCCCCCCCGGTCCTGTAACTCACCCCCCCCCCCCCCCGGTCCTGTAACTCATACCCCCCTGGTCCTGTAACTCACACCCCCCTGGTCCTGAACTGATCCCCCCTGGTCCTGTAGCTCATACCCCCCTGGTCCTGTAACTCACACCCCCCCTGGTCCGTAACTCACACCCCCCTGGTCCTGTAACTCATACCCCCCTGGTCCTGTAGCTCATACCCCCCTGGTCCTGTAACTCACACCCCCCCTGGTCCTGTAACTCACACCCCCCTGGTCCTGTAACGATCCCCCTGGTCCTGTAGCTCATACCCCTGGTCCTGTAACTCACCCCCCCCCCCCCCCCCCCGGTCCTGTAACTCACCCCCCCGGTCCTGTAACTCATTCCCCCTGGTCCTGTAGCTCATACCCCCTGGTCCTGTAACTCACACCCCCCTGGTCCTGTAACTCACACCCCCCTGGTCCTGTAACTCACACCCCCCTGGTCCTGTAACTCACACCCTCCTGGTCCTGTAACTCACACCCCCTGGTCTGTAGCTCATACCCCTGGTCCTGTAGCTCATACCCCCTGGTCCTGTACTCACACCCCCCTGGTCCTGTAACTCACACCCCCCCTGGTCCTGTAACTCACACCCCCCCTGGTCCTGTAACTCACACCCCCCTGGTCCTGTAACTCACACCCCCTGGTCCTGTAGCTTACACCCCCTGGTCCTGTAGCTCACCCCCCCCCTGGTCCTGTAACTCACACCCCCTGGTCCTGTAGCTCATACCCCCCTGGTCCTGTAACTCACACCCCCCTGGTCCTGTAACTCACACCCCCCTGGTCCTGTAACTCACCCCCTGGTCTGTACTCTCACCCCCCTGGTCCTGTAACTCACACCCCCCTGGTCCTGTAACTACACCCCCCTGGTCCTGTAACTCACACCCCCTGGTCCTGTAACTCACACCCCCCTGGTCCTGAGCTTACACCCCCCCTGGTCCTGTAGCTCACCCCCCCCCCTGGTCCTGTAACTCACCCCCCCCGGTCCTGTAGCTCATACCCCCTGGTCCTGTAACTCACACCCCCCTGGTCCTGTACTCACACCCCCCTGGTCCTGTAACTCACACCCCCCTGGTCCTGTAACTCACACCCCCCTGGTCCTGTAACTCACACCCCCCGGTCCTGTAACTCACACCCCCCTGTCCTGTAACTCACACCCCCTGGTCCTGTAACTCACACCCCCCCTGGTCCTGTAACTTACACCCCCCTGGTCCTGTAACTCACACCCCCCTGGTCCTGTAGCTTACACCCCCCCTGGTCCTGTAGCTCACACCCCCCCTGGTCCTGTAACTCACACCCCCCTGGTACTGTAGCTCATACCCCCCTGGTCCTGTAACTCACACCCCCCTGGTCCTGTAACTCACACCCCCCCTGGTCCTGTAACTCATACCCCCCTGGTCCTGTAACTCACACCCCCCTGGTCCTGTAGCTCATACCCCCCTGGTCCTGTAACTCACACCCCCTGGTCCTGTAGCTCATACCCCCTGGTCCTGTAGCTCATACCCCCCTGGTCCTGTAACTCACACCCCCCTGGTACTGTAGCTCATACCCCCCTGGTCCTGTAGCTCACACCCCCTGGTCCTGTAACTCCCCCCCCCCCCCCCCCCCTCCCCCCCGGTCCTGTAAGTCGAACACAGCCCTACACAGTCATATCACAAAGTCACAAACACGTGATCATACACACACCACAAGTCACAAACACGTGATCATACACACACACAAAGTCACAAACACGTGATCATACACACACACAAAGTCACAAACACGTGATCATACACACACACAAAGTCACAAACACGTGATCATACACACACACAAAGTCACAAACACGTGATCATACACACACACAAAGTCACAAACACGTGATCATACACACACTACTGGAAAAACTCAACGTCGTGCCTTCCCTGTATTTGCTAAATACACATTTAGCTCTAAATCTGTCTAGAGACCCACTCATTATCTCACGCTCCACATCGTCCTAGTAAACACAGACACTGCTCCAGCTATCACACAGTACCAGCACTGCCACACACCTACCCTCACAGCCAATACTCCGCCTGTCACACAAATAAACTGGCTCCTTGCTCACACACACTGTCAGTCCAATACATTCAGCGGCAGCGACCATAATGTCCCACTCTGAAAGCGTGTCTGTGTGTTCCCCTTGTCTCTCTCTCTCTCTCTCTCTCTCTCTCTCTCTCTCTCTCTCTCTCTCTCTCTCTCTCTCTCTCTCTCAGACTCCCCCTCCCCCCCCTCTCTCTCTCTCTCTCTCTCTCTCTCTCTCTCTGTCAAACTACCCGTCTCCCCCCCCTCTCTCTCTCTCTCTCTGTGTCAAACTACCCGTCTCCCCCCCCCCTCTCTCTCTCTGTCTCTCTCTCTCTCTCTCTCTCTCTCTCTCTCTCTCTCGCTCTCTCTCTCTCTCTCTCTCTGTCAAACTACCCGTCTCTCCCCCCCCCCCCCCCCTCCTCTCTCTCTCTGTCAAATTACCCATCTCTCTCTCTGTCAAACTACCATCTCTTCCCCTCTCTCTCTCTCTGTCAAACTACCCGTCTCTCTCTCTCTCTCTCTCTCTCTCTCTCTCTCTCTCTCTCTCTCTCTCTCTGTCAAACTACCCGTCTCCCTCTCTCTCTCTCTCGCTGTCAAACTACCCGTCTCTCTGTCTCTCTCTCGCTCTCTCTCTTCCTCCCCCGTCTCTCTCTCTCTCTTTCTCCTTCACTCAGAGTTATTATTGTCCCCCCCTC
>NC_052333.1:1687365-1741322 GCF_016432855.1 Salvelinus namaycush
GTATGACACCTTACTACTAAAACATAATATGTACTGCAGTATGACATCTCTACTACTAAACTAAATTATACTGCAGTATGACATCAGTACTATTAAACTGATATAATATACTGTAGTTTGACACCTCTACTACTAACATAATACATACTGCAGTATGACATCAGTACTATTAAACTGATATAATATACTGCAGTTGACACCTCTACTATAACATAATTATACTGCAGTATGACATCAGTACTATTAAACTGATATAATACTGCAGTTTGACACCTCTACTACTAACATAATACATACTGCAGTATGACATCAGTACTATTAAACTGATATAATTACTGCAGTTTGACACCTCTACTACTAACATATTATATACTGCAGTATGACATCAGTACTATTAACTAATATAATATTACTGCAGTTTGACATCTCTTACTAACATAATATATACTGCAGTAGACATCTGTACTTTAAACTAATATAAATATACTGCAGTATGACACCTCTACTACTAACATAATATGTCTGCAGTATGACATCTCTACTACTAACATAATATATACTGCAGTATGACATCAGTACTATTAAACTGATATAATATACTGCAGTTTGACACCTCTATACTAACATAATACATACTGCAGTATGACATCAGTACTATTAAAATGATTAAATACTGCACGTTTGACACCTCTACTACTAACATAATATATACTGCAGTATGACATCAGTACAATTAAACTGATATAATATACTGCAGTTTGACACTCTACTACTAACATAATACATACTGCAGTATGACATCAGTACTATTAAACTGATATAATATAATGCAGTTTGACACCTCTTACTACTAACATAATACATACTGCAGTATGACATCAGACTATTAAACTGATATAATATACTGCAGTTTGACACCTCTACTACTAACATAATACATACTGCAATGAAATCAGAACTACTAAACTGATATAATATACTGCAGTTTGACACCTCTACTACTAACAAATACATACTGAGTATGACATCAGTACTATTAAACTGATATAATATACTGCAGTTTGACACCTCTACTACTAACATAATACATACTGCAGTATGACATCAGTACAATTAAACTGATATAATATACTGCGTTTGACACCTCTACTACTAACATAATACATACTGCAGTATGACTCAGTACATTAAACTGATATAATATACTGCAGTTGACACCTCTACTACAACATATACATACTGCAGTATGACATCAGTACTATTAAACTGATATAATATACTGCAGTTTGACACCTCTACTACTAACATAATACATACTGCAGTATGACATCAGTACTATTAAACTGATATAATATACTGCAGTTTTGACACCTCTACTACTAAAATAATACTATACTGCCGTATGACATCAGTACTATTAAACTGATATAATATACTGCAGTTGACACCTTCTACTACTAACATATTTTATACTGCAGTATGACATCAGTACTATTAAACTAATATAATATAATGCAGTTTGACATCTCTACTACTAACATAATATATACTGCAGTATGACCTCTCATACATAAAAATTATACTGCAGTATGACCTCTACTACTAACATAATATATACTGCAGTATGACCTCTCTACTACTAACATAATATATTACTGCAGTATGACATCTCTACTACTACATAATATATACTGCAGTTGACATCGTACTTTAAACAATATAATATATACTGCAGTATGACATCTCTACTACTAACATAATACATACTGCAGTATGACATCTCTACTACTAACATAATATATACTGCAGTATGACCTCTCTACTACTAACATAATATATACTGCAGTATGACATCTCTACTACTAACATAATATATACTGCAGTATGACATCTGTACTTTAAACTAATATAATATATACTGCAGTATGACATCTCTACTACTAACATAATATATACTGCAGTATGACATCTCTACTACTAACATACTATATACTGCAGTATGACATCAGTACAATTAAACTAATATAATATATACTGCAGTATGACATCTCTACTACTAACATAATATATACTGCAGTATGACATCTCTACTATTAAATAATAATACGCAGTATGACATCTACTACAACTACTATATACTGCAGTATGACACGTACTATAAACTAATAAATATACTGCAGTATGACCTCTCTACTACTAACATAATATATACTGCAGTATGACATCTCTACTATTAAACTGCTATAATATATACTGCAGTATGACATCTCTACTACTAACATAATATATACTGCAGTATGACATCAGTACAATTAAACTGAAATAATATATACTGCAGTTTGACATCTCTACTACTAACATAATATATACTGCAGTATGCATCTGTACTTTAAACTAATAATATATACTGCAGTATGACACCTTACTACTAACATAATAATATAATGCAGTATGACATCAGTACATTAAACTGATAATATATTACGCAGTTTGACATCTCTACTACTAACATAATATATACTGCAGTATGACATCTGTACTTTAAACTAATATAATATATACTGCAGTATGACATCTCTACTACTAACATAATATATACTGCAGTATGACATCAGTACAATTAAACTGAAATAATATATACTGCAGTTTGACATCTCTACTACTAACATAATATATACTGCAGTATGACATCTGTACTTTAAACTAATATAATATATACTGCAGTATGACCTCTCTACTACTAACATAATATATACTGCAGTATGACATCTCTACTACTAACATAATATATACTGCAGTATGACCTCTCTACTACTAACATAATATATACTGCAGTATGACATCAGTACTATTAAACTAATATAATATATACTGCAGTATGACCTCTCTACTACTAACAACTATATACTGCAGTATGACACTCTATACTACTAACATAATAATACTGCAGTATGACATCTCTACTACTAACATACTATATACTGCAGTATGACATCAGTACAATTAAACTAATATAATATATACTGCAGTATGACATCTCTACTACTAACATAATATATACTGCAGTATGACATCTCTACTACTAACATAATATATACTGCAGTATGATATCTCTACTACTAACATACTATATACTGCAGTATGACCTCTCTACTACTAACATACTATATACTGCAGTATGACCTCTCTACTACTAACATACTATATACTGCAGTATGACCTCTCTACTACTAACATACTATATACTGCAGTATGACCTCTCTACTACTAACATAATATACTGCCGTATGACATCAGTAATTAAATGATATAATATACTGCAGTTTGACACCTCTACTACTAACATAATATATACTGCAGTATGACATCAGTACAATTAAACTGATATAATATACTGCAGTTTGACATCTCTACTACTAACATAATATATACTGCAGTATGACATCTGTACTTTAAACTAATATAATATATACTGCAGTATGACACCTCTACTCAACATAATATGTTACTGCAGTATGACATCTCTACTACTAACCATAATATATACTGCAGTATGACATCAGTACTAATTAAACTGATATAAATATACTGCAGTATGACACTCTACTACTAACATACTATATACTGCAGTATGACTCTCTATACATAACATAATAATATGCGTATGACATCAGTACTATTAAACTGATATAATATATACTGCAGTATGACATCTCTACTACTAACATACTATATACTGCAGTATGACCTCTCTACTACTAACATAATATATACTTCTGTATGACATCAGTACTATTAAACTGATATAATATACTGCAGTTTGACACCTCTACTACTAACATAATATATACTGCAGTATGACATCAGTACAATTAAACTGATATAATATACTGCAGTTTGACATCTCTACTACTAACATAATATATACTGCAGTATGACATCTCTACTACTAACATAATATATACTGCAGTATGACATCTCTACTACTAACATAATACATACTGCAGTATGACATCAGTACTATTAAACTGATATAATATACTGCAGTTTGACACCTCTACTACTAACATAATACATACTGCAGTATGACATCAGTACTATAAACTGATATAATATACTGCAGTTTGACACCTCTACTACTAACATAATACATACTGCAGTATGACATCAGTACTATTAAACTGATATAATATACTGCAGTTGACACCTCTACTACTAACATATATATACTGCAGTAGACATCAGTACTATTAAACTATATAATATACTGCAGTTTGACCATCTACTACTAACATAATATATACTGCAGTATGACATCTGTACTTTAAACTAATATATATATACTGCAGTATGACACTCATACACATAAATACTGCTGACACTCTACTACTAACATAATAATACTGCAGTATGACATCAGTACTATTAAACTGAATATAATATACTGCAGTTTGACACCTCTACTACTAACATAATACATACTGCAGTATGACATCAGTACTATTAAAACTGAATAATATACTGCAGTTTGACAACCCTCTACTACTAACATAATATATACTGCAGTATGACATCATACTATTAAACTGATATAATATAATGCAGTTTGACACCTTACTACTAACATAATACATACTGCAGTATGACATCAGTACTATTAAACTGATATAATATACTGCAGTTTGACACCTCTACTACTAACATATATATACTGCAGTATGACATCAGTACTAATAAACTATATAATATACTGCAGTTTGACATCTCTACTACTAACATAATATATTACTGCAGTATGACATCTGATACTTTAACTAATAATATATACGCAGTATGACACCTCACTACTAAACATAATATGTACTGCAGTATGACATCTTACTTACTAACATAAATATACTGCAGTATGACATCAGTATATTAAAATGATATAATATACTGCAGTTTGACACCTCTACTACTAACATAATACATACTGCAGTATGACATCAGTACTATTAAACTGATATAATATACTGCAGTTGACACCTCTACTACTAACATAATATATACTGCAGTATGACATCAGTACTATTAAAATGATATAATATACTGCAGTTTGACACTCTACTACTAACATAATACATACTGCAGTATGACATCAGTACTATTAAAACTGATATAATATACTGCAGTTTGACACCTACTACTAACATAATACATACTGCAGTATGACATCAGTACTATTAAACTGATATAATATACTGCAGTTGACACCTCTACTACTAACATAATACATACTGCAGTATGACATCAGTACTATTAAACTGATATAATATACTGCAGTTTGACACCTCTACTACTAACATAATACATACTGCATGTATGACATCAGTACTAATTAAACTGATATAATATACTGCAGTTTGACACCTCTACTACTAACATAATACATACTGCAGTATGACATCAGTACATATAAACTGATATAATATACTGCAGTTTGACACCTCTACTACTAACATAATACATACTGCAGTATGACATCAGTACTATTAAAATGATATATATACTGCAGTTTGACACCTCTACTCTAACATAATACATACTGCAGTATGACATCAGTACTATTAAACTGATATAATATACTGCAGTTTGACACCTCTACTACTAACATATATATACTGCAGTATGACATCAGTACTATTAAACTAATATATATACTGCAGTTTGACATCTCTACTACTAACATAATATATACTGCCGTATGACATCTGTACTTTAAACTAATATAATATATACTGCAGTATGAACCTTTAATACTCTTACTACTAACATAATATGTACTGCAGTATGACATCTCTACTACTAACATAATATATACTGCAGTATGACATCAGTACTATTAAACTGATATAATATACTGCAGTTTGACACCTCTACTACTAACATAATACATACTGCAGTATGACATCAGTACTATTAAACTGATATAATATACTGCAGTTTGACACCTCTACTACTAACATAATATATACTGCAGTATGACATCAGTACTATTAAACTGATATAATATACTGCAGTTTGACACCTCTACTACTAACATAATACATACTGCAGTATGACATCAGTACTATTAAACTGATATAATATACTGCAGTTTGACACCTCTACTACTAACATAATACATACTGCAGTATGACATCAGTACTATTAAACTGATATAATATACTGCAGTTTGACACCTCTACTACTAACATAATACATACTGCAGTATGACATCAGTACTATTAAACTGATATAATATACTGCAGTTTGACACCTCTACTACTAACATATTATATACTGCAGTATGACATCAGTACTATTAAACTAATATAATATACTGCAGTTTGACATCTCTACTACTAACATAATATATACTGCAGTATGACATCTGTACTTTAAACTAATATAATATATACTGCAGTATGACACCTCTACTACTAACATAATATGTACTGCAGTATGACATCTCTACTACTAACATAATATATACTGCAGTATGACATCAGTACTATTAAACTGATATAATATACTGCAGTTTGACACCTCTACTACTAACATAATACATACTGCAGTATGACATCAGTACTATTAAACTGATATAATATACTGCAGTTTGACACCTCTACTACTAACATAATATATACTGCAGTATGACATCAGTACTATTAAACTGATATAATATACTGCAGTTTGACACCTCTACTACTAACATAATACATACTGCAGTATGACATCAGTACTATTAAACTGATATAATATACTGCAGTTTGACACCTCTACTACTAACATAATACATACTGCAGTATGACATCAGTACTATTAAACTGATATAATATACTGCAGTTTGACACCTCTACTACTAACATACTATATACTGCAGTATGACCTCTCTACTACTAACATATAATATACTGCAGTTTGACAGTGCTTTCAGAAAATATTCACACCCCTGGACGTTTTCAACATTTTGTTGTGTTTAAAATGTGATATTTTGTGTCATTGGCCTACACACAATACCCAATCATTTCAAAGTGTAGTTATGTTTTTAGAAATGTTTCCAAATTAATAAAAAATGTAAAGCTGAAATGTCTTAAATCATTAAATACCAACCCCTTTGTTATGACAAGCCTAAATCAATTCAGGAGTAAAAATGTGCTTTAACAAGTCACATAATAAACACGGACTCACTCTGTGTGCAATAATATTGTTTAACATGATTTTTGAATGACTATCTCATCTCTGTACCCCCACACATACGATTATGTGTAAGGTCTCTCAGTCGAGCAGTGAATTTCAAACACATACTCATCCACAAAGACCAGGGAGGTTTTCCAATGCCTCGCAAAGAAGGAAACCTATTGGTAGATGGGTAAAAAAAAAAAAAAAGCAGACATTGAATATCCCTTTGAGCATGGTGAAGTTATTAATTACACTTTGGATGGTGTGTCAATACACCCAGTCACTACAAAGATACAGGCGTCCTTCCTAACTCAGTTGCCGGAGAGGAAGGAAACTGCTCAGGGATTTCATCATGAGGCCAGTGGTGACTCTAAAAAAGTTACAGCATTTAATAGCTGTGATAGGAGAAAAAGGAGGATGGATAAACAACAATCTAGTTACTGCACAATACTAACCTAATTGAGAGTGAAAAGAAGGAAGCCTGTACAGAATGAAAATATTCCAAAACATGCATCCTGTTTGCAATGAGGCACTAAAGTAAAACTGCAAAAAATATGGCGAAGAAATGTATGTCCTGAATGTTTGAGGCAAATGTAAGACAACACATCATTGAGTACCACTTTTCATATTTTCAAGCATGGTGGTGGCTGCATCATGTTATGGGTATGCTTGTCATTGGCAAGTACTAGAGAGGTTTTTCTAATAAAAATAAACGGAATAGAGCTAAGCACATGCAACATCCTAGAGGAAAACTTGGTGCAGTCTGCTTTCCTACACTGTGAGACAAACATACCTTTCAGCAGGACAATAACCTAAAACACAAGGCCAAATCTACACTGGAGTTGCTCACCAAGATGACAGTGAATGTTCCTGAGTGGCCTACAGTAGTTAGTTTTGACGTAAATCGGCATGAACATCTACGTCAAGACTTGAAAATAGTTGTCTAGCAATGATCAACAACCAACTTGACAGAGCTTGAAGAATTAACCAGTGTCTGTACTTGGTCTCACTGACCTGGGGAGGATCCCTGTAGAAGTTACCTCAGACTGAAACCATTTAAGACAGTAGAAGAAAAAGGTAGACATGATATATGTAATGGTCCCTGTCTGGCTCACTTGGTAGATCATGGCATTAGTAATTCAAGGGTCAACGGGTTTGGATAAAAGCATCTGTTACACGGAATATGTTATGTAAAAACAGGAATATAAAGTCACGGAAGAGGCAGATATAATCTTAGATCTGTACCTAAGAATGAGGAAGTGGGTGAAGTAGCCCTACGTCATATTATTTTCATTGGGAGACGTTGACTCATCTAACTTAAAACACAGCGAGCCATCGCTTCATTCCGCCTTTACTCTATCTCTCCCATCCCTCTATCATCATCGGAGAGAGAGATGGAGAGCTTATGATAGAGATACTGAAGGGCCGGGAGAGGAGAGAGACAGATTTATAAGGTGGTGTCTATGAGGGGAGATAGTTGAGAATTACATGATGAGAGACCTTGATGAAACAGAATACACAAGTTTGAGCAACATAGGAATCGACTCTTGGTTATGCCCGTAGAACAAGCTATTAAATGTTAAAGATTTTTTATTGTTCTACGATAAATGCTGATTCCAACAAAGGACCATACTGGAAGTACGGTACCTCCTCGACAGATCCGTACTGTTGGACACTCAGGTCTAGATCTGTCACGTTCTGACCTTTATTTTCCTTTGTTTTGTCTTTAGTTAGTATGGTCAGGGCGTGAGTTGGGGTGGGCAGTCTATGTTATGTGTTTCTATGTTTAGGTTTTGTCAATTGGCCTGATATGGTTCTCAATCAGAGACAGGTGTTTTGCATTGTCTCTGATTGGGAACCATATTTAGGTAGCCTGTTTTCACTGTTGGTTGGTGGGTGTTTGTCTTCCGTGTCAGTGTTTGTGCCACACGGGACTGTTTCGGTTAGTTTCACTTTTGTTATTTTGTATTTGTTGTTGTGTTCAGTTTATATTCTTAAAACATGGACACTTACCACTCTGCGTCTTGGTCCGATCCCTGCTACACCTCCTCTTCAGACGAAGAGGAGGAAACCAGCCGTTACAAGATCCAATCAGATCAAAGCGTTAATCAGCGATAGCAGACATAGCGGATGTTTTGGCTTGTCGGAGGTGGAACTGCTTTGGAGTCAAATCGATGAGCAGCTGCTCTTGGGGTCGTTGTCACAAAGCCACAGATCAGATCAAATCAAATCAAATTGTATGGGTCACATGCGTCGAATACAACAGGTGTAGGTAGACCTTACAGTGAAATGCTTACTTACAAGCACCTAACTAATAATGCAGTTAAAAAAAAATATATATATTTATATAGTGCGCCTCCACAGTCCAGAGCTTCCGGCGACAGTTCCCAGTCCAGAGCTTCCGGCGACAGTTCCTAGTCCAGAGCTTCCGGCGACGTTTCACGGTCCGGAACCTCCAACGACGGTCCACGGTCTGGAACCTCCAATGGCGGTCCACGGTCCGGAACCTCCTGAGACGGTCTGCGGTCCGGAGCCTCCGGCGACGATCAAAGGTCCGATGCCTCCGGCGACGACCCACGGTAGGTACAGTAGAGGCGCGGTAGGGACAGTAGAGGCGCGGTAGTTTCGAGTCTCCAGCCAGGGTACTCATTACAAGGGTAACATGTGACTGACTGTGTTAGCCTGCTGGGCTAAAGCCTTGGTTCTGTGTCTTGGATGTGTCTCATGGAGGAGGTCAACGAGGGCTGAAGAGTAACACAGGTGGTTCAGGGACCACGCTTGTGTTATGAATAACATGTCAGATCTGAAAAAGTTACATTGTCTGGCAACCAAGGAGACCTGGGTGAGAACCATTTCAGTCAAACTAACATGTCTTCATGTCTCAGGCAAGGTTGCTCATCACATGCATGAATCGCCACACCTCATCTGTTGCACTCTCATTGGGGTTACATCTGATACAGATACATAGTTACATAGATACATCTGCTTCTGTTTGCCACAGAAAGTGATGAATGTGCAGTAGGCCTGAGTTGGAACACAGTCAGTTCTATTGGTGCCCAGATCTCTGAGTATGAGGTCAAGGGGGGGTGGGGGGGTTGAAATGCAACCGAGGTCCATGCTCTTTTGATGAGTAACCTTGCTGAAGACTTGAAGACTTGTGTTAGCTTCCTGAACTCATCCCTATGGGCTTCAGCTAAGTGTGCTTACACAGTCTTGTGACATTCAGGAGACCCGGTTAGCATCCAGTCAGTCACAAGAGCAAGATGAATTAGGGAGTGGAAAAGCTATCCTTAGACGGGCTATGACAGGGCTATTCACATTCCCTTTTAAAGTATCCATAGATGGGAACAGAAGGCATGACCATGTTCCAGAGTCATAGCTTTCAGGAATGAGGCCATAACAGCTTGTAGCCCAAATGGTTAAAACGCTAGGGCAAAATTCATTGGAAGAAAATAAATTCAAAGTGCCACATTGGCTTCAGAAACCTGTTTACTGTAGAGAGCATCTGTTCTCTTCTACAATTCCTGTTTGGCAAAGTACCAGGATGTTGAATCAGAATTTAGAGAACTGAATTTGAAAACTGAATCTGAGAAATTAAAAATATGAAACTTTGATCAACTAGAAATGATGGTTTGTAAACTGGATACAGACAATGAATGCCATATCTACCATATTTACATTGAAATTGAAATTTCAATTAAAAACTGAATGAAACATTAATTCAATTTCAAATCAAGAAATACAAGTTCATTTTCTGAATTCAATCGTTCAATTTGTGCATTCCAAATTTGACAATATTAAATAAAAATTCAATATCTAACTACAAATTCAAAAATATTGAAATGAGTTTTTGTGTTTGAAATCACTCCGTACGCCCCACTTGTGTTTAGAAGTTAAGAGCAAAAAGAAGTCGTCTATATAGAAATAATTAAACTCAAAAAGAAAAATCATTAAAGGACATAATGAGCATTTCAGTCATCCTAATGGAGGAGTAGATTACATCTATCATCCTAATGGAGGTGTAGATTACATCTATAATCCTAATGGAGGAGTAGATTACATCTATCATCCTAATGGAGGAGTAGATTACATCTATCATCTATCATCCTAATGGAGGAGTAGATTACATCTATCATCCTAATGGAGGAGTAGATTACATCTATCATCCTAATGGAGGTGTAGATTACATCTATCATCCTAATGGAGGAGTAGATTACATCTATCATCTATTATCCTAATGGAGGAGTAGATTACATCTATCATCCTAATGGAGGTGTAGATTACATCTGTCATCCTAATGGAGGAGTAGATTACATCTCACCTTCCAAGGCTACTTTGTGCAGCCAATGGCACTGTCCGCTTTAGGTATAATGCCGGGAGACACATCTATAACACAGTCATGGGAAAATCCGGCTAAAGTGGCTCTGATTTAATCGGGCCCCTCTGTATAATATCATGTAAAGGAGGATACTGTATGTTTATACATGTTTAAAGAATGGGCTTGATTCATCTGAACCACTGTTTAGAGAAAGAGACAGACACAGAGTCTGGCCAAGTACAAACCATGACTATGACAGACTGAGGATTTTATACCTAACTGATATAATAACTGTAAAATGTTCAGTTGTATTTTTCCACACCACCCACGGAGTTACATACAGACCAAGATGACTTTTATTGAGAGTTTAGCGCCACCTTGTGGTGACTTTAATAATGTAAACATGTAGTCTTCTGTAGCTCAGTTGTTAGAGAATGGGTGCTTGCAATGCCAGGTTAGTGGGTTCGATTCCTGGGATCACCCATAACTAAGACGTATGCATGCATGAATGTAAGTCACTTTGGAGAAAAGTGTTTGCTAGATGGCATATATTAAGTTAACATCAGATCAGTCAGTTAATTATCAACTTAGATATAAATTCCAGTACTTTTACAATAAAAGAACGCGTGATAGATTCTTCTTTTCTCAAGACAGACAGACCGCAGGGAGGAACACCTGTGTTCCATCATGTATATCCCCAGAGATTTGGGGGGAAAACCAACCCTGTTCTCTGATATCTTGTGTTAGGGCAGGCAAAGTGCACAGGGGCTATAAAAAGATGGCTCGATAATGAACAGGCATTGGAGGAATCCACGGCCCGCTCACCACACACATACACACACACACACACACACACACACACACACACACACACACACACACACACACACACACACACACACACACACACACACACACACACACACACACACACACACACACACACACACACACACACACACACTTCCTCCTATTAAGTCATCCCCGCCTTCTCTCTTCTCCTATTGGATATTGCCGCTATGGCCCCCTCCCCAAAAAGAACTTTGTCAAACAACTGGTCAAGCGTTCTAATTTCAGGGAACATTGGTTCCAACATGGTGCCAATTAAATGAAGGCTAAAATGATCTATTGTTAAGCTTTAGTCTGTGTGTCCTCTGGGCCCTGGTCAAATGTAATGCACTACTTAGGCAAGCCATTTGGGAACCAACTTCTGTCTATGACAGAGCCGGTCCACTCTGTCTCCTCTTTCTCCCTACAGACAAGTGTTTATTAATACATGTAAACCGAATCAGAGTCGCCAGGGCAACGCATAGCAGCCCACTGACTGTTGGAGAGGAGGCAGAGTCAATCCTCTCTCTCTCTCTCTCTCTCTCTCTCTCTCTCTCTCTCTCTCTCTCTCTCTCTCTCTCTCTCTCTCTCTCTCTCTGTCTCTCTCTCTCTCTGTCTCTCTCTCTCTTTCTCTCTGTCTCTCTTTCTCTTTCTCTTTTCATCCCTCTTCCTTTCTCTCTTATCCTCCCCTCACTCTCTTTTCTCCAGAGTCACTGTCTCAGTTTCATCCTGTGGATATACTGTCTAAGGACGGAGGAGAGGAGAAAGGGATTGGAGAGAAAGGATCTGCTGAATGGTAGGTTTATCAAACAAATCTAATAACATCAACTTCAACAAGTCTGTGTGTTTTTTGAGATCGTGGTCAAACAGCTACTTAAAGTATGTTTCGTGGATCGGTTTTCAGAGTGTTTATCTGTAAAGCAGAGACACAGTTATTTATGTCCTGATAAAGTAGTTTTTTGGTCAATGCAGGTTTGTACCTCTGAATCTGAATAGTCTGCTGTACGGCAGTTTGTGGGCAGTCAACTGTAGGGCAGTTTGTTGGCAGTCAACTGTAGGGCAGTTTGTGGGCAGTCAACTGTAGGGCAGTTTGTGGGCAGTCAACTGTACGGCAGTTTGTGGGCAGTCAACTGTAGGGCAGTTTGTGGGCAGTCAACTGTACGGCAGTCTGTGGGCAGTCAACTGTACGGCAGTTTGTGGGCAGTCAACTGTACGGCAGTTTGTGGGCAGTCAACTGTAGGGCAGTTTGTGGGCAGTCAACTGTAGGGCAGTTTGTGGGCATTCAACTGTAGGGCAGTTTGTGGGCAGTCAACTGTAGGGCAGTTTGTGGGCAGTCAACTGTAGGGCAGTTTGTGGGCAGTCAACTGTAGGGCAGTTTGTGGGCAGTCAACTGTACGGCAGTTTGTGGGCAGTCAACTGAAGGGCAGTTTGTGGGCAGTCAACTGTAGGGCAGTTTGTGGGCAGTCAACTGTACGGCCGTTTGTGGGCAGTCAACTGAAGGGCAGTTTGTGGGCAGTCAACTGTAGGGCAGTTTGTGGGCAGTCAACTGTAGGGCAGTTTGTGGGCAGTCAACTGTAGGGCAGTTTGTGGGCAGTCAACTGTAGGGCAGTTTGTGGGCAGTCAACTGTAGGGCAGTTTGTGGGCAGTCAACTGTACGGCAGTTTGTGGGCAGTCAACTGTAGGGCAGTTTGTGGGCAGTCAACTGAAGGGCAGTTTGTGGGCAGTCAACTGTAGGGCAGTTTGTGGGCAGTCAACTGTACGGCCGTTTGTGGGCAGTCAACTGTACGGCAGTTTGTGGGCAGTCAACTGTAGGGCAGTTTGTGGGCAGTCAACTGTAGGGCAGTTTGTGGGCAGTCAACTGTAGGGCAGTTTGTGGGCAGTCAACTGTACGGCCGTTTGTGGGCAGTCAACTGTAGGGCAGTTTGTGGGCAGTCAGCAGACTTCAGATTCAGAGGTACAAACCTGCATTGACCAAACAACTACTTTATCAGGACATAAATAACTGTGTCTCTGCTTTACAGATCAACACTCTGAAAACCGTGGGCAGTTTGTACATGGCAGACATAAGCGAGAGGCTCATGACGGAGGCTCTGTAGGAATGTGTCTTCTCCATGCGTACCCTGCCCAGGCAGGAAGAGAGAGACAGCTGGTGCCCCTGCCATGCCGGTAACTGTCAATCCCAGGGCACCGGCGACACTGCAGAGAGACTGGCACTGAAAACAGTGGTCCTCACGTATTCACATATTTAAAATGTACATAAATTGACATATATGGTACTGGTATACAGCAGCTCATTCTTTTTTTGGGGGGGGGGGGGTTGCCTCTTAAGATTGGTCCTGACAAGAACAGTTGGTTTTGTTTACTTGGTTGGGTTCACAAGAAAACACTAAAACGTTACGATGGGACTCAACAACGAGTGGTGTCCAGTAAAGTAATAACTGAGTCTTACAGAGTAGGCTAAGCTAGCTCTGGCTAGCTTAACAAGCAGAGTCATTACAGCTAAACACTTAGCTTAGTCTCCCTGACGCAGTATGAATAGCTTGTCCATCGACTGGTACATGACATGTTCTGATGATGTACTCTGTAATGTACTCTATGTCATGCCAGTTGCTAAAGTGTTAGAGCCACAGGCTACGAGCCAGGCTAGAGGGTGTCACAGTGTTTCTGTGAATGCCTGTGTACTAGGATACAAGTCAATGTGTGTCCCCATAAGAATAAGAGTAAACGCACATAGTGTGTGTGTGTGTGTGTGTGTGTGTGTGCGTGCGTCAAGTGTGTCTGTGTGTGTGTGTGTGTGTGTGTGTGTGTGTGTGCGTCAAGTGTGTCTGTCTGTGTGTGTGTGTGTGTGTGTGTGTGTGCGTCAAGTGTGTGTGTGTGTGTGTGTGTGTCTGTGTGTGCGTGTCAAGTGTGTGTGTGTGTGTGTGTGTGTGTGTGTGTGTGTGTGTGTGTGTTTGTCTGATCCCAGCTGTCGGTTGGTGCTAGGCTAGGGCAGCTGTCCTGTGGTGACGGACGTTCTTTAGGCTTATTGCTGTAATGCACCCCACCTCACCGTAACCCCTACCCCGCATGGCCCCTTCCCCCTGGTCCAGTTGACTAACGCATCCTGTTCGAAGACAACAACACCCCCCCCCCCCAGTCTGTTGACTGTGTTTCACCTATAGACTCTGTGGTTGGAATGCCTGTCCACCAAAACAAACTGTTTCCTATATGGTCACAGCTGGCTTTTCTACAATGTAATATTATTAGGTTTACAATATTACTCACAACTTCTGTTCACTCTTCGTCTTCTTCCTCTTCATCACAGGGCATGGAGGACCAAGAGTCTGAGCTGCCGATGGACCCGGAAATCTGCTTCGATCCGCTGTTCATCGATGAGGAAGATAAGTATGGGGATGATGTTGTTGAAGAGGAGACGGGCGCTTCATTCCAGCCTCTACTGGGAGTTACCAGTACAAACACACTCCTGACGGGCTCAGCTCACAGTCAGTGCTCCCTGTCGGATACCTACAGAGAGACACACCTGGATGAGACACGAGCCCAGTTAAAGGACACGGACACCATGTTTAGGAGTTGTGTAGGAGAAACTACAGACTCTTTTGGGTCTCACCTGTCGACGACGGCCCACACTAACACACATCTTAGTGGGTTAGAACAGATCCAGCCACCCCTTAGTGGGTTAGGACAGATTCAGCCACTCCTTAGTGGGTTAGGACATATTCAGCCACCCCTTAGTGGGTTAGGACAGATCCAGCCACCCCTTAGTGGGTTAGGACAGATCCAGCCACCCCTTAGTGGGTTAGGACAGATTCAGCCACCCCTTAGTTGGTTAGGACAGATCCAGCCACCCCTTAGTGGGTTAGGACAGATCCAGCCACCCCTTAGTGGGTTAGGACAGATCCAGCCACCCCTTAGTGGGTTAGGACAGATCCAGCCACCCCTTAGTGGGTTAGGACAGATCCAGCCACATCTTAGTGGGTTAGGACAGAACCAGCCACCCCTTAGTGGGTTAGAACAGAACCAGCCACATCTTAGTGGGTTAGGACAGAGCCAGCCACACCTTAGTGGGTTAGGACAGAACCAGCCTCACCTTAGTGGGTTAGGACAGATCCAGCCACCCCTTAGTGGGTTAGGACAGATCCAGCCACACCTTAGTGGGTTAGGACAGATCCAGCCGCACCTTAGTGGGTTAGAACAGATCCAGCCGCACCTTAGTGGGTTAGGACAGAACCAGCCACCCCTTAGTGGGTTAGGACAGATCCAGCCACCCCTTAGTGGGTTAGGACAGATCCAGCCACTCCTTAGTGGGTTAGGACAGAACCAGCCACCCCTTAGTGGGTTAGGACAGATCCAGCCTCACCTTAGTGGGTTAGGACAGATCCAGCCACCCCTTAGTGGGTTAGGACAGAACCAGCCACCCCTTAGTGGGTTAGGACAGATCCAGCCTCACCTTAGTGGGTTAGGACAGAACCAGCCACCCCTTAGTGGGTTAGGACAGAACCAGCCACCCCTTAGTGGGTTAGGACAGAACCAACCACACCTTAGTGGGTTAGGACAGAACCAGCCACCCCTTAGTGGGTTAGAACAGATTCAACAACACCTTACTGGGTTAGGACAGATTCAACCACACCTGAGGGAGATGGATGACCTATTGAAGAGTTGTGAGGACATGACAGGTGTGTCCATCGCCTCCTGCCTGTCCACCAGGTACACAGACACACACCTGTCTGGACCAGCTCAGAACCAGAACCAGTCAGACATACAGAAGATGGTTGCTATGATGGGGAGCTGTGGTGGTAATGACTGTCACACAGGTGGCTCCATCCTGACCTACACAGACACACACATGGAGGAGTCTAGGAACCAGTGCCAAAGTCACCTGAAGGAGGTGGAATCCATTTTGGATCAGAGTGGAGCCACAGGAGCCGCTGTCCAGCCTCAGTTGCCTCCTCTTACCTCCGCAGGCACTCAGCTGAGTGGCACTATGGCTGAGTATCAGACAGAGCTAATGGCGATGCTGGCCATGTTAGAGAACTGTATGGAGGAGGCAGGGATTACCTTTGACCCTTTAGAGTGGACTTACCCTAGTTTACCCAAAGGATATGGCCAACCCAACCCCAACATGAATAAGGTAACACAAGACAGACACATGGAGAGAGGAGGAGCAACACAAGGACACATGGAGAGAGGAGGAGCAACACAAGGACACATGGAGAGAGGAGGAGCAACACAAGGACACATGGAGAGAGGAGGAGCAACACAAGGACACAAGGAGTCTGTGGGATGTGTGGATCTGAAGCCATATTTGGGAAGTACCTTTGGCCAATTTGAGCCCCCGAGCTATCAAGCTATCTCCACAGAAAGACACTCGGATGAGTTAGGAGACTGTGGAGATACACACACAAGAGGGTCCGTGTCCACGGTGTGTGACGAGGACACAGAAGGACATGTCTCCGGTGTCTCTGTTGGGGACACAGAGGCTCACATTATGTGGGGCCAACAACTAGAGACAGGGCTGGGAGGGGTGGAGATGAGGGGATCCATGCAGGAGTTGGAGGTGTTGGGTACTGTGCTAGAGGGGTGCATCGAGGAGGTGGAGAAACTGGAGAAGAGACGGAATGAACTGATGGGAGAGCTGCAGGCACTAAGGGAGGAGAAGACGGGGACAGAGGAAGGGAGTGAAGGAGGGCAGGCGGCACAGTTAAACCAGGTGCTGAATATTGAGGCCGATGGGAGGAGGGAGGCGCGGATAAGGGAGTGGCAGTCTTTGAGGGCTGAGAGGAGTGTGGAGGAGAGGAGGCTGTCCAGTGTGCGTCTGGAGAGGCAGGGTCTTCAGGAGGAGATGAGGAGGCTGAAGAGGAGGCTGTTCTCTGTCGCCAGGGAGTGTGCTCACAACCAGGTCATCCTGGCAACCCAGCAGCGTGACGTTGCCCAGCTCAACAAGGAACAGGTAGGGGCTGGAGTGTTCTTCTGACCATTCCAGAACTTTCTGAGTATCCATTAAACTTCTGAGTGTTCCAGAACATCTGCTGCGTTCATCAGAGCTCAAAAGCAAAATGCAGGTTCTTCTGTCTCTCTCACTCTCTCTCTCTCTCTCTCTCTCTCTCTCTCTCTCTCTCTCTCTCTCTCTCTCTCCCTCTGTCTCTCTCTGTCTCTCCCTCTGTCTCTCTGTCTCTGTCTCTGTCTCTGTCTCTGTCTCTCCCTCTGTCTCTCTGTCTCTGTCTCTGTCTCTCCCTCTGTCTCTCCCTCTGTCTCTCCCTCGCTCTGTCTCTGTCTCTCTGTCTCTCTCTCTCTCTGTCTCTCCCTCGCTCTGTCTCTCTGTCTCTCCCTCGCTCTGTCTCTCTGTCTCTCTGTCTCTGTCTCTGTCTCTGTCTCTGTCTCTGTCTCTGTGTCTCTCTGTCTCTCTGTCTCTCTGTCTCTCTGTCTCTCTGTCTCTTCCCCAGATGGAACTTGACGCACTGATCATCAAGCTGACTGAGGAGGTGTCTCAGCTCCGCTCCACCCACCAGTCCCAGCTCTCCACTCTGCAGTCCCAGCTCCAGACCCGCAGCCAGACACCCAAGCCCATAGAGGAGATGACCCAGAGCAAGAGGAACTCATGTGGGGACATACAGCAGTACCTGCAGGGAGGGCTCAGAGCCCTGGAGGAAAGGTATTCTCTCTCTCAACATTGCCAGGCGTTATCATAACTCAGAGGTGGTCTCTAGTCAAGCAAGGCACTAGGATTGACACAGCAATTATGATGATTGGTACTATGATCATGAATTATATATCCCGCCTCCCGGGTGGCGCAGTGGTCTAGGGCACTGCATCGCAGTGCTAGCTGCGCCACCAGAGTGTCTGGGTTCGCGCCCAGGCTGGGCTGGGTTCGCGCCCAGGCTCTGTCGCAGCCGGCCGCAACCGGGAGGTCCGTGGGGCGACGCACAATTGGCATAGCGTCGTCCGGGTTAGGGAGGGTTTGGCCGGTAGGGATATCCTTGTCTCAGTATGTAAAAATGTAATAAAATGTATGCACTC
Organism: Salvelinus namaycush; assembly: GCF_016432855.1. Classification (NCBI taxonomy): domain Eukaryota; kingdom Metazoa; phylum Chordata; class Actinopteri; order Salmoniformes; family Salmonidae; genus Salvelinus; species Salvelinus namaycush. Next base: position 1,706,732 of record NC_052333.1, read on the forward strand.
TACTGTAAGTCGCTCTGGATAAGAGCGTCTGCTAAATGACTAAAATGTAAATGTAATGATACCAAATTCCAATAGCCTCGCTATTGTTATTTACTGCTGCTCTTTAATTATTTGTTATTCTTATCTCTTATTTGTGGGGGGGAGGGGGGTATTTTCTTAAAACTGCATTGTTGGTTAAGGGCTTGTAAGTAAGCATTTTACTGTAAGGTCTACTACACCTGTTGTATTCGGGCGCATGTGACAAATACAATTTGATTTGATCACGTACATAGATTTGCACATGTTTTGTCAGGTGCAGCGAAATGCATTATCCTCTCTCCTCCTCCCTCAGATATGAGCCAATGCTTCTGGCCCTGTTGAAGCGGAGGGAGGGGACGTCAGAGGCCCTGGTGAAGGCCAGACAGCAGGCACAGGAGCTGAGGGCCCGTCGGGGACCCCTGAGGGAGGAGGGACAGAGGCTGGGGCTGCAGAGAGCCTGTCTGGAGGAGAGACTCAAACTGATGGAGACCCACAGGAGAGAGGACGTGGAGCAGTACAGGGTACGAAGGGACGAAGGGGAGAGAGATGGAATAAGGTCCAGTAGACAGGGTTGGAATTACAAATGCTGTCCAAGAAGGATTCACACTCACAACAAATCAAGGCACCTCCAACACACACAGACATAGACTAGAACACCAGTCTTTCAATAGATTATAAACTCTAATGTCAGGTTTATGAAACCTTGTCCCCCTCCCCAACAGGAGACAGTGGACAGGCTGGAGGAGACTAGCAGAGAGCAGAAGATGGAGCTACAAATCCAGAAGAGGAAAACCAAGGAGATGGAGGAACTGAGAGACAGTCTTACTAAAGAACTCTACCTGTACAGGTGAGGACAATTGACTGTTTCACGCTCCTAATTCAACCTTTCCAGAATTTTACCACACATCCAACAAATAATATCAGCATTTTGGCTATTAAAATCAGTTCATTTAAAATGATACATCACTAGCTTACAACATGGTTAACAATGTTGTAAATGTTGACTGTAATCTGGTGCTTTGTCTTTTCTCCTTACAGAGGCATTGTCGAGGACAGTAACAAGAATGATCTAGCCAGTGGGAAGGAGGAAACATGACCACTGGGACAAATAGAAGTACACTGAGTGTACAAAACATTAAGAACACCTTCCTAATATTGCGTTGCACCCCCCTCCCTGTTGCCCTCAGAACAGCCTACATTCATCGGGTCATGGACTCTACAAGGTGTCGAAAGTGTTCCACAGGGATGCTGGCCCATGTTGACTCCAATGCTTCACATAGTTGTGTCAAGTTGGCTGGATGTCCTTTGGGTGGTGGACCATTCTTGATACACACGAAAAACTGTTGAGTGTAAAAGACCCAGTAACGTTGCAGTTCTTGACACAAACCTGGTGCGCCTGGCACCTACTATCATACCCTGTTCAAAGGCACTTACACATGTTGTCTTGTCCATTCACCCTCTGAACGACACACATATACACAATCCATGTCTCAATTGTCTCAAGGCTTAAAAATCCTTCTTCAACCTGTCTCCTCTTCTTCATCTACACTGACTGAAGTGGATTTAACAGGTGACATCAATAAGGGATCATAGCTTTCACCTGGATTCACCTGGTCAGTCCATGTCATGGAAAGAGCAGGTGTTCCTAATGTTTTGTACACTCGCTGTAAGTCAGTTTTAGGTAACGAGACGGACTGCCCTTTCTCTGTACACAGTCACTTCTAATATAACCTTCTTTACAAATAGACTTTTCTATACTTTTCAGATGCATGTGTGAGTTATCTGGAACGATAAGAGAGAGACACTGAAAAAGGTTATATTTTATTAAGGGAAAAAAACAAGATGGCTGTTTTGTACACTGGCAGCTGAAACCTGAGTTACCAATCAGGTTTGGGAAAGAGGTCTTAAACACCAAAATCTCAACAACATCATCATCATTCTATATTTAGACATTGTTAAACATCTGTAGAGCAGAAGGTTCTGGAACAGTTTGAAGATAAATGTGATTTTTTTTGTATTCTTTTTTGGAGAACATTGCGGTCGTGAATTAAAAAAAAAGGTGTTGTGTTCTTTTAAACTCTAAACTATCTTGAGTGTTGGTGAGGAGTTCACTGCCATTAGTCAGAACACAGGGCCCACATCCCAAATTGCACTCTATCCTCTACATAGTGCACTACTTTTTGACCATGGCCCGGTGTCAAAAGTAGTGCGTTCAGGGAACAGGGTGCCATTTAGGAAGGCCCAACCAAGCGAGAAGGAAGGTGTCCATATAAGGCCAACACGGTGGAATGTTCTAAACAATGACAGAAGCTAATGGAGTGAGTTTTGAGCCCAGGGGATATAGGGACTAATGTTCCAAATGGCCCCCCTATTCCCTGTGTAGTGCACTACTTTCGACCAGGACTTATATAGGGAACAGGTGTGCCATTTGGGACACAATTAAAAGAGGGAAGATATCACCTTACACACTTATTAGAGCTATAGCCAGCATCAGACAGTTGGTTTTTAAAGCAAACATGTAAAGAGCTAGGTTTAATAAAAAATAGTCCCATTCTGTATTTAATAAGATTACATTAGTATGTCTCCCAGTGTATGATTAATAACAGAGTGACTAAAACATGTTCAAATGATGCTCATTCAAACTATGACGTCAGAAATAGCAAACGTATTACTATTAACTTGGTCTTGAATCACTAAATGGGACATTGAGGGTCTTGAAACACTAAATGGGACATTGGTGGTCTTGAAACACTAAATGGGACATTGGTGGTCTTGAAACACTAAATGGGACATTGGTGGTCTTGAAACACTAAATGGGACATTGAGGGTCTTGAAACACTAAATGGGACATTGGCGGTCTTGAAACACTAATGGGACATTGGCGGTCTTGGAACACTAAATGGGACATTGGGGGTCTTGAAACACTAAATGGGACATTGGTGGTCTTGAAACACTAAATGGGACATTGGGGGTCTTGAAACACTAAATGGGACATTGGGGGTCTTGAAACACTAAATGGGACATTGGTGGTCTTGAAACACTAATGGGACATTGGTGGTCTTGAAACACTAATGGGACATTGGGGGTCTTGAAACACTAAATGGGACATTGGTGGCCTTGAAACACTAAATGGGACATTGGTGGCCTTGAAACACTAAATGGGACATTGGTGGCCTTGAAACACTAAATGGGACATTGGTGGTCTTGAAACACAAAATGGGACATTATCCAACTGAGACACCCTGGTGTTTTAAACAGAAACGCTCAGCCTTGTGTGTTCCCAACTCACAGACCTGTGTCTCACTGGGCCACGGTCTCAGTGGAACTGCTCTGACTTGGTGGCCAAGGTCTGGCCACTGGTACTTTTTCAGCTGGCATTTACATAACCCATGTTCACAGTTCGCCATGGTTAACAGAACACCTTCCATAGTTAACATCTTGTCACCAAGCAACCGAGATATGATATCTAGTTTATTCCCTCCTCCCAAGTCGTTAGTGTCACACCGCTGATGACAAACACAGTTCCCCAAAATATACCACTGGAGTTTACATGAACATAAACACTGGTGACACACCGGAGTGGGGTAAGTCTCAGGTGGAAATGGTCCGTAAGTATGAGACAAGACGAAAGCATTATCAGCTGAGTGGATTAGAGTCAACAAGCTTGATGGAAAATCTCATTCAAATGTTTTATTCAGTAAGGACTGACAGCTGAATAGAGGAGAGAGTAACATGACAAGGAAAAGACTGTTATAAACAAAGACATCACAATATCAAACCAGAATATAAAACCAGACATCACAATATCAAACCAGAATATAAAACCAGACATCACAATATCAAACCAGACATCACAATATCAAACCAGACATCGCAATATCAAAACAGACATCGCAATATCAAACCAGAATATCAAACCAGACATCGCAATATCAAACCAGACATCGCAATATCAAACCAGACATCGCAATATCAAACCAGACATCGCAATATCAAACCAGACATCGCAATATCAAACCAGACATCGCAATATCAAACCAGACACCGCAATATCAAACCAGACATCGGAATATCAAACCAGACATCGCAATATCAAACCAGACATCGCAATATCAAACCAGAGATCACAATATCAAACCAGAGATCACAATCTCAACCAGAGATCGCAATCTCAAACCAGACATCGCAATATCAAACCAGACATCGCAATATCAAACCAGAGATCACAATATCAAACCAGACATCGCAATATCAAACCAGACATCGCAATGTCAAACCAGACATCGCAATATCAAACCAGAGATCACAATATCAAACCAGAGATCACAATCTCAACCAGAGATCGCAATATCAAACCAGACATCGCAATATCAAACCAGACATCGCAATATCAAACCAGAATATAAAACCAGAATATCAAACCAGACATCACAATATCATGTTGACTAGCTAAATACTGTACTTCTTCAAAAAAAAAAATGTAAATGTTTAAAACTCTGTGAGGTTAGTTACAGGAGGCCTATTGAATGGTGAGGTTAGTTACAGGAGGCCTATTGAACATGAGGTTAGTTACAGGAGGTCTATTGAACGGTGAGGTTAGTTACAGGAGGCCTATTGAACATGAGGTTAGTTACAGGAGGCCTATTGAACATGAGGTTAGTTACAGGAGGCCTATTGAACGGTGAGGTTAGTTACAGGAGGCCTATTGAACATGAGGTTAGTTACAGGAGGCCTATTGAACATGAGGTTAGTTACAGGAGGTCTATTGAACGGTGAGGTTAGTTACAGGAGGCCTATTGAACATGAGGTTAGTTACAGGAGGCCTATTGAACATGAGGTTAGTTACAGGAGGCCTATTGAACATGAGGTTAGTTACAGGAGGCCTATTGAACATGAGGTTAGTTACAGGAGGTCTATTGAACGGTGAGGTTAGTTACAGGAGGCCTATTGAACATGAGGTTAGTTACAGGAGGTCTATTGAACATGAGGTTAGTTACAGGAGGCCTATTGAACATGAGGTTAGTTACAGGAGGCCTATTGAACATGAGGTTAGTTACAGGAGGCCTATTGAACATGAGGTTAGTTACAGGAGGTCTATTGAACATGAGGTTAGTTACAGGAGGTCTATTGAACGGTGAGGTTAGTTACAGGAGGCCTATTGAACGGTGAGGTTAGTTACAGGAGGCCTATTGAACATGAGGTTAGTTACAGGGGGCCTATTGAACATGAGGTTAGTTACAGGAGGTCTATTGAACGGTGAGGTTAGTTACAGGAGGCCTATTGAACATGAGGTTAGTTACAGGGGGCCTATTGAACATGAGGTTAGTTACAGGAGGTCTATTGAACGGTGAGGTTAGTTACAGGAGGTCTATTGAACAGTGAGGTTAGTTACAGGGGGCCTATTGAACATGAGATTAGTTACAGGAGGTCTATTGAATGGTGATGTTAGTTACAGGAGGCCTATTGAATGGTGAGGTTAGTTACAGGAGGTCTATTGAATGGTGAGTTTAGTTACAGGAGGTCTATTGAATGGTGAGTTTAGTTACAGGAGGCCTATTGAATGGTGAGGTTAGTTACAGGAGGCCTATTGAATGGTGAGGTTAGTTACAGGAGGCCTATTGAACGGTGAGGTTAGTTACAGGAGGCCTATTGAACATGAGGTTAGTTACAGGAGGGCTATTGAACATGAGGTTAGTTACAGGAGGCCTATTGAACATGAGGTTAGTTACAGGAGGTCTATTGAACATGAGGTTAGTTACAGGAGGTCTATTGAACGGTGAGGTTAGTTACAGGAGGCCTATTGAACGGTGAGGTTAGTTACAGGAGGCCTATTGAACATGAGGTTAGTTACAGGGGGCCTATTGAACATGAGGTTAGTTACAGGAGGTCTATTGAACGGTGAGGTTAGTTACAGGAGGTCTATTGAACAGTGAGGTTAGTTACAGGGGGCCTATTGAACATGAGATTAGTTACAGGAGGTCTATTGAATGGTGATGTTAGTTACAGGAGGCCTATTGAATGGTGAGGTTAGTTACAGGAGGTCTATTGAATGGTGAGTTTAGTTACAGGAGGTCTATTGAATGGTGAGTTTAGTTACAGGAGGCCTATTGAATGGTGAGGTTAGTTACAGGAGGCCTATTGAATGGTGAGGTTAGTTACAGGAGGCCTATTGAACGGTGAGGTTAGTTACAGGAGGCCTATTGAACATGAGGTTAGTTACAGGAGGGTTATTGAATGTAAATTCATGTAAAGGTTGCACATAAAGCACATACAGGTTGGGACAGATACTTGTTTCTAAGAGGATAAAACGTGATCTTTTAACCGCAGGCAAAAGTAGTTAAAAATAGCCACAAGAAGTGATGGGACAGAGACACAATGTCTATTACATGTCTATTCAGTGGAAAGGGTCCCTCGTAATGGCATTAGTAAAACGGGAGTCGTTTCAGCTCGAATCACGTAGGGGGGAGGGGCCAATCAAGGGATTAGAAAAATACTCTTTATAGTACAGTACCAGTTCTAGGAGTATTCAGACAATAAAGTACTATGTTATACCGAAGAGAGAAACAGAGAGAGACAGAGACAGAGGGAGAGACAGAGGGAGAGACAGAGGGAGAGACAGAGGGAGAGACAGAGGGAGAGACAGAGGGAGAGAGACAGAGAGAGAGAGAGAGAGAGAGAGAGACAGAGAGACAGAGAGACAGAGAGAGAGAGAGACAGAGAGAGACAGAGAGAGAGAGAGAGAGAGGGAGAGAGAGAGACAGAGACAGACAGAGACAGACAGAGACAGACAGAGAGAGACAGAGAGAGACAGAGAGAGACAGAGAGAGACAGAGAGAGACAGAGAGAGACAGAGAGAGACAGAGACAGAGAGAGAGACAGAGAGAGAGACAGAGAGAGAGACAGAGAGAGAGAGAGACAGAGACAGACAGAGACAGACAGAGACAGACAGAGACAGACAGAGACAGACAGAGACAGACAGAGAGAGACAGAGAGAGAGAGACAGAGAGAGACAGAGAGAGACAGAGAGAGACAGAGAGAGAGAGAGACAGAGACAGAGACAGAGACAGAGAGAGAGAGAGAGAGAGAGAGAGAGAGAGAGAGAGAGACAGAGAGAGACAGAGAGACAGTGAGAGACAGTGAGAGACAGTGAGAGACAGTGAGAGACAGAGACAGAGACAGAGAGAGAGGTCATGATCAGATGAGCTCCTGCATTTTTCAGCATTTTCTTTAAAAAATATAGATTTAGAGTTAGTTAAACTTGGATTTTTTGTCAGGAACACATACAGGATGCTACCCTCTACAACATAACCCTAAATTCAAATCAAAACTCAAAACCTACAACCTGATTTTGGACGGAATTACGGAATCACCTGAAAGATTCACAAATACCAAGGATTATTACACAGCAAATTCTCTGGAAAACAACAGAAACCTGAAAACACCACCCAACCTGGAACTGAGTGAGTAATGTTTAGTCTGAAACTATATTCTATTGCCAAAAGCCAAGAAGAAAAATACATGACATTACTTTATAAGCATTGAATGAAACATAATTGCCAAGCTTGATACAGCTTCAACTAGCACTGACGTGTCAAGTGAGAGGTGTCAAAGACCATTAGCCCAACAATGGCAGGAGAGTCGAATAGTCTACCCCAACCAAATGGAGAGGCCTTAGAAGCTCCCTCCTGCTGTTCAGAGGTAATTAAAATACAGTACCCTGTGAGTGTAAAGAATGATAAGGCAAGAAAAGAGCACAAAATGAAGCTCCTTATGGAAAATCAAGAGACACTTTTTGCTGACTATTACAAAAATGGGAACATCAGCAACCTTATCTTCCACACAAACCATCCCCTGGCATGGCACAGTGCTATATTAGCACACTACCCCTCTGTTAAGAGAGGGGGGGTTAACGAGGGGTGAAAACTCAGGATACTTGACAACGAGGACTCTGAGTCAGCTAACATAAATCTATATAAGTCTGGAACAGTATTGGTACAGGGCAACCCCAAACAGTTTCAGCTGGACTTTCACCTAATCAAAGAATTAGCCCAGCAGGAGAAGCTCTCCCTTGATAAAGATACCCCCACCCCAAGCGGGTCAGACCAGACCTCTTCATCATATAACCCCACAGACGAGCAACCCTCAGCAGACAGTCAACCTCCCAGTACAGAGCACTTCTCCCTCATTGAAATGAAGGATAAATTCACCCAGCTGGAGGTAAGGCAGGTTGAGCTGGAACAGCAGGTGATTACACTCCAGTCAGCACAGACCCAGACAACAGTCCAGCACAACAACACCCCCTTAACCAGACCAGGAGTGCTGGAGGTGGAGAGAGACACATCTGGACTCTGGACAGTGGTGAGACAACTTCAACTGGAGAAAGAGCAGAAGCAGGAGCAGGAGCAGAACAGAGCACTAGAGGAGAGGATCAGACTGCTGGAGGAGAGGGAGAGGGGGATGGAGGAGAGGATCAGACTGCTGGAGGAGAGGTTGAGGGGGATGGCATGTGACAGAGAACAACCCACTAGGGAGGTGGCCATCCCCACAGAGAAGCCAGCAGAACAGCCCACCTCAGCACCCGACAAAAGTCTCGACACCACAGCAGAACAGTCCACACCAGACCCTGACCATAGAGTCAACATCACAGCAGAACAGACAAAAGAAAAACCCCAAGCCCAGCAGCTCTCACCCCCCCTGAGCACCCCCCCTGTCAGCCACCCTGATAGCCCTCCTGACAACCCCCCCACACCCACTGAGGACAAACACAAGACACAGATTTTTCTCCTTATGGACTCAAATGGGAAATATATAGAAGAAAAAAAACTTTTTCCCCAAACACAGTGTGTCTAAACTCTGGTGTCCAAACACCCAGTGCGCCCTAGACCTTCTGTCTGAGGACAAACTAGGCTCACCTAGCCACATAATAATACACACAGGCACAAACGACCTGAGAGCACAGCAGGAAAGGGTGTCCACAGCACTGAAGGGAGTGATTGAAAAAGCTTCTTCTACTTTCCCCAATGCACAAGTGGTTATCTCCACCCTGCTACCACGAAAAGACTTCCACCCTGCTACAATACAGCGGGTAAACGCAAGCATTTCCTGTGACTGTGCCTCAAAACCAAATGTTTTCCTGGCCCACCACTCCACCCTGGACTTGAACAGCCTCTATGACCAGGTCCACCTCTACAAGGCAGCAGTGCCCACCTTTGCCCGGACTCTAAAGGACATCGCTCTCAAACGCAGCCCCAACACTTCACACAGGAGCAACAGATCAATAGACACCCCACCCAGACCAGCGAGACACCCTCCAAGACCTTCAGCACCCCACCCTGGACCTACACATAGAGGACCCACGCCAAGAGGACTTACATCCAGACCACAGCACCCCCAGACACACCCCCACCCCAACCAATCAACACCCCCCCACATCAACCATGCCCACACCCAATTTAGGCCCCCTCAGATCAGACCTATGCCACTCCTGCCCACCCCATGCACCCCGCCCCCGCAAAGAGGGCATCAACATGGAAGTCACACATACGCCCAGGTAGTGAGCGGGCAAACAGGCCCAACCCCCACTCTTACACTCGCCCAAGCCAACGGCATGTACCAGATGCTCAGCAGGCTCTGCTCACACTTACTGGCCTGAGGCCAAACCACGACCAACAACATTGGACACTTTATGGAACAAAAAGCCTTCACTATATCATCCTGGAATATCCAAGGCCTGAGGTCATCTGCCTTTGGCCTAAAGAGCAGGAACCCGGACTTCACCAAAGAAATCGGTAATGCAGACATTGTCATCCTGCAAGAAACCTGGTACAGAGGAGACGGACCCACTGGTTGCCCTCTAGGTTACAGTGAGCTGGTAGTCCCATCCACCAAACTACCAGGTGTGAAACAGGGAAGGGACTCAGGGGGAATGCTAATTTGGTATAGAGCAGACCTAACTCACTCCATTAAATTAATCAAAACAGGAACATTTTACATTTGGCTAGAAATTCAAAAGGAAATTATCTTAACAGAGAAAAATGTCCTCCTGTGTGCTACCTATATCCCCCCACTAGAATCCCCATACTTTAATGAAGACAGCTTCTCCATCCTGAAGGAGGAAATCAATCATTTCCAGGCCAAGGGACATGTATTAGTCTGTGGCGACCTAAATGCCAGAACTGGACAAGAACCTGACACCCTCAGCACACAGGGGGACAAACACCTGCCTGCAGGTGACAGCATTCCCTCCCCCATATGCCCCCCTAGGCACAACTATGACAACATAACCAACAAAAACGGGTCACAACTCCTGCAGCTCTGTCGCACGCTGGGTATGTACATAGTCAATGGTAGGCTTCGAGGGGACTCCTATGGTAGGTTCACCTATAGCTCATCTCTTGGCAGTAGCACTGTAGACTACTTTATCACTGACCTCAACCCAGAGTCTCTCAGAGCGTTCACAGTCAGCCCACTGACACCCCTATCAGACCACAGCAAAATCACAGTCTACTTGAACAGAGCAATACTCAATCATGAGGCATCAAAGCCAAAGGAACTGAGTAACATTAAGAAATGCTATAGATGGAAGGAATGCAGTTTGGAAACCTACCAAAACACAATTAGACAACAGCAAATTCAATCCCTTTTAGACAACTTCCTGGGTAAAACGTTCCACTGCAATAGTGAAGGTGTAAACTTGTCAGTAGAAAATCTTAACAGTATATTTGACCTCTCAGCTTCCCTATCAAATCTAAAAATCTCAAATAGAAAACCAAAGAAAATGAACAACAATGACAAATGGTTTGATGAAGAATGCAAAAATCTAAGAAATAAATTGAGAAACCTGTCCAACCAAAAACATAGAGACCCGGAAAACCTGAGTCTACGCCTTCACTATGGTGAATCACTAAAACAATACAGAAATACACTACGGAAAAAGAAGGAACAGCACGTCAGAAATCAGCTCAATGTAATTGAAGAATCCATAGACTCTAACCACTTCTGGGAAAATTGGAAAACACTAAACAAACAACAACACGAAGAATTATCTATCCAAAATGGAGATGTATGGGTAAACCACTTCTCCAATCTTTTTGGCTCTATAACAAAGAATAAAGAGCAAAAACATATACATGATCAAATACAAATCCTAGAATCAACTATTAAAGACTACCAGAACCCACTGGATTCTCCAATTACCTTGAACGAGTTACAGGACAAAATAAAAACCCTCCAACCCAAAAAGGCCTGTGGTGTTGATGGTATCCTTAATGAAATGATCAAATATTTACAGACAACAAATTCCAATTGGCTATACTAAAACTCTTTAACATCGTCCTTAGCTCTGGCATCTTCACCAATATTTGGAACCAAGGACTGATCACCCCAATCCACAAAAGTGGAGACAAATTTGACCCCAATAACTACCGTGGAATATGCGTCAACAGTAACCTTGGGAAAATCCTCTGCATTATCATTAACAGCAGACTCGTACATTTCCTCAATGAAAACAATGTACTGAGCAAATGTCAAATTGGCTTTTTACCAAATTACCGTACAACAGACCATGTATTCACCCTACACACCCTAATTGACAACCAAACAAACCAAAACAAAGGCAAAGTCTTCTCATGCTTTGTTGATTTCAAAAAAGCCTTCGACTCAATTTGGCATGAGGGTCTGCTATACAAATTGATGGAAAGTGGTGTTGGGGGTAAAACATACGACATTATAAAATCCATGTACACAAACAACAAGTGTGCGGTTAAAATTGGCAAAAAACACACACATTTCTTCACACAGGGTCGTGGGGTGAGACAGGGATGCAGCTTAAGCCCCACCCTCTTCAACATATATATCAACGAATTGGCGCGGGCACTAGAACAGTCTGCAGCACCCGGTCTCACCCTACTAGAATCCGAAGTCAAATGTCTACTGTTTGCTGATGATCTGGTGCTTCTGTCACCAACCAAGGAGGGCCTACAGCAGCACCTAGATCTTCTGCACAGATTCTGTCAGACCTGGGCCCTGACAGTAAATCTCAGTAAGACCAAAATAATGGTGTTCCAAAAAAGGTCCAGTCACCAGGACCACAAATTCCATCTAGACACCGTTGCCCTAGAGCACACAAAAAACTATACATACCTCGGCCTAAACATCAGCACCACAGGTAACTTCCACAAAGCTGTGAACGATCTGAGAGACAAGGCAAGAAGGGCATTCTATGCCATCAAAAGGAACATAAATTTCAACATACCAATTAGGATCTGGCTAAAAATACTTGAATCAGTCATAGAGCCCATTGCCCTTTATGGTTGTGAGGTCTGGGGTCCGCTCACCAACCAAGATTTCACAAAATGGGGCAAACACCAAATTGAGACTCTGCATGCAGAATTCTGCAAAAATATCCTCCGTGTACAACGTAGAACACCAAATAATGCATGCAGAGCAGAATTAGGCCGATACCCACTAATTATCAAAATCCAGAAAAGAGCCGTTAAATTCTACAACCACCTAAAAGGAAGCGATTCCCAAACCTTCCATAACAAAGCCATCACCTACAGAGAGATGAACCTGGAGAAGAGTCCCCTAAGCAAGCTGATGCTGGGGCTCTGTTCACAAACACAAACACACCCCACAGAGCCCCAGGACAACAGCACAATTAGACCCAACCAAATCATGAGAAAACAAAAAGATAATTACTTGACACATTGGAAAGAATTAACAAAAAAACAGAGCAAACTAGAATGCTATTTGGCCCTAAACAGAGAGTACACAGTGGCAGAATACCTGACCACTGTGACTGACCCAAACTTAAGGAAAGCTTTGACTATGTACAGACTCAGTGAGCATAGCCTTGCTATTGAGAAAGGTCGCCGTAGGCAGACATGGCTCTCAAGAGAAGACAGGCTATGTGCACACTGCCCACAAAATGAGGTGGAAACTGAGCTGCACTTCCTAACCTCCTGCCCAATGTATGACCATATTAGAGACACATATTTCCCTCAGATTACACAGATCCACAAAGAATTTGAAAACAAATCCAATTTTGATAAACTCCCATATCTACTGGGTGAAATTCCACAGTGTGCCATCACAGCAGCAAGATTTGTGACCTGTTGCCACAAGAAAAGGGCAACCAGTGAAGAACAAACACCATTGTAAATACAACCCATATTTATGCTTATTTATTTTAACTTGTGTGCTTTAACCATTTGTACATTGTTACAATGAGAGAGAGGGAGACAGAGAGAGACAGAGAGAGACAGAGGGAGAGACAGAGAGAGACAGAGACAGAGAGAAACAGGGAGAGACAGAGAGAGAGAGATCTTGCTCCTGTAACACCTTCATCTTTTATGATTCAATGGAATAGCAGTTACCGGCTACGTCCCAACTCATCCTCACAAAGTGTGACTGGTGTTAGTAACATGGTGGAAACTCCCTCTAGTCTATGCCTTCACGGTTCCACCAATCCAATGCTTTTAGATTTGTGGGAAGTAGTGAACGAGTGTACACTTCAGGAGAAGTGAGACATTATTGGGACACATCCAAGGGGAATAGTCAGTTTCATCTTGTCATTATATTGTTCAAAGTACTTGGAGTGGGAAGGGGGTGGAGTCAAACCTGATTGGTTCACTCAGGTTGTGACTTCCTGGCCTCCTCCTGCTTCTGGATCCTCATCATTATAAATGTCAGCCTGGATGGAGAGACAGAGATCATTATAAATGTTCTCAGCCTGGAGGGAGAGACAGAGATAGAGAGAGGTAGAGGAGTATTGTGTGTGTGTGTGTGTGTGTGTGTGTGTGTGTGTGTGTGTGTGTGTGTGTGTGTGTGTGTGTGTGTGTGTGTGTGTGTGTGTGTGTGTGTGTGTGTGTGTGTGTGTGTGTGTGTGTGTGTGTGTGTGTGTGTAGGCCAGCATCCCGGAGTCATCTCTTCACTGTTGACGTTGAGACTGGTGTTTTGCGGGTACTATTTAATGAAGCTGCCAGTTGAGGACTTGTGAGGCGTCGGTTTTTTCAAACTAGACACTCTAATGTACTTGTCCTCTTGCTCAGTTGTGCACCGGGGCCTCCCACTCCTCTTTCTATTCTGGTTAGAGCCAGTTTGCGCTGTTCTGTGTAGGGAGTAGAACACATTGTTGAATGAGATCTTCAGTTTCTTGGCAATTTCTCACATGGAATAGCCTTCATTTTTCAGAACAAGAATAGACTGATGAGTTTCAGAAGAAAGTTCTTTGTTTCTGGCCATTTTGAGCCTGTAATCGAACCCACAAATGCTGATGCTCCAGATACTCAACTAGTCTAAAGAAGGCCAGTTTTATTGCTTCTTTAATCAGAACAACAGTTTTCTGCTGTGCTAACATAATTGCAAAAGGGTTTTCTAATGATCAATTAACCTTTTAAAATGATAAACTTTAATTAGCTAACACAACGTGCAATTGGAACACAGGAGTGATGGTTGCTGATAATGGGCCTCTGTACGCCTATGTAGATATTCCATTAAAAATCAGCTGTTTCCAGCTACAATAGTCATTTACAACATTAACAATGTCTACACTGAATTTCTGATCAATTTGATGTTATTTTAATGGACACAAATGTTATTTTCTTTCAAAAACAAGGAAATGTCTTAGTGACCCCAAACTTTTGAACGGTAGTGTATATACACAGTACCAGTCAAAAGTTTGGGCACACCTACTCATTCCAGAGTTTCTTTATTTTTACTTTTTTCTAAATTGTTGAATAATAGTGAAGACATCAAAACTATGAAATAACACATATGGAATCATGTAGTAACCAAAAAAGTGTTCAACAAATCTAAAATATATTTTATATTTGAGATTCTTCAAAGTAGCCGCACTTTGCCTTGATGACAGCTTTGCAAACTCTTGGCATTCTCTCAACCAGCTTCATTAGGTAGTCACCCTGGAATGCATTTCAATTAACATGGTGCCTTGTTAAAAGTTAATTTGTGGAATATCTTTCCTTTCCTTCTTAACTCGTTTGAGCCAATCAGTTGTGTTGTGATGGTATACGAGACCTTGCTTGAGGCTTGTTGATCAACAGAATCAGTAGGTTATTAAACAACTCAAATAGGAAACAGAAGTACCGCACAGGGCTGAGTGACTAGCTCATTCCTGTCTTAAGTTCAAAATAAGTTATATTATAATGGTTAAAGTCACATTCTTTCTGATTGACTTTAGCATGCAGTCTCTCTACAGCTAATTTCGTTTGAATTATGTTGATTATAATAAATTAATATATTTGCATTTTGCGTTAGGGCGAATCTGGTCTGTGAGTTAGAAATGTAAAACTTTAGAGTACTTAACTTCTTATGGCTGCAGGGGCAGTATTGAGTAGCTTGGATGAAAGGTGCACAGAGGTGCCCATAGTAAACTGCCTGCTCCTCAGTCCCAGTTGCTAATATATGCATATTATTATTAGTATTGGATAGAAAATACTCTGAAGTTTCTAAAACTGTTTGAATGATATCTGTGAGTATAACAGAACTCATATGGCAGGCAAAAACCTGAGAAGAAATCCAAACAGGAAGTGGGAAATCTGAGGTTGGTCGATACTTCCTATGGCTTCCACTACATGTCAACAGTCTGTAGAACCTTGTCTGATGCCTCTACTGTGAAGTGGGGCCGAAGGAGACAGGAATGAGTCAGGTCTACCATGCTCTGACCATGCTCTGACCATGAGCTGACCATGCTCTGACCATGCTCTGACCATGAGCTGACCATGCTCTGACCATGTGCTGACCATGCTCTGACCATGTGCTGACCATGCTCTGACCATGTGCTGACCATGCTCTGACCATGCTCTGACCATGTGCTGACCATGCTCTGACCATGAGCTGACCATGCTCTGACCATGTGCTGACCATGCTCTGACCAGCGCGTTCACATGAGAGGGAGCCCTGTACCATCGCTCATCTGAAGTCAATGGAATTCTCCGGTTGGAACGTTATTGAATATTTATGTTAAAAACCTTCTAAAGATTGATTCAACACATCGTCTGACATGTTTCTACTGACTGTTACGGAACTTTTGGACATTTCGTTTGCTTTTAGTGAACGCGCTTCCTAACTTTGGATTTGTTTACCAAACACGCTAACAAAAATAGCTATTTGGACATAAATGATGGACATTACCGAACAAAACGAACATTTCTTGTAGGAGTCCTGGGAGTGCATTCCAACGAAGGTCAGCAAAGGTAAGTGAAGATTTATAATGTTTTTTATGAGTTTTGTTGACTGCACAATTTGGCGGGTAACTGTATGGCTTCCTTTTGTGGCTGAACGCTTTTCTCAGAATATTGAATATTGTGCTTTTGCCGTAAAGATTTTTGAAATCTGACACAGCGCTTGCATTAAGAACACGTGTATCTTTAATTCTATGTAAAACATGTATCTTTTATCAAAGTTTATGATGAGTATTTCTGTTATTTGACATGGCTCTCTGCAATTTCTCCGGATATTTTGGAGGCATTTCTGAACATGGCACCAATGTAAACTGAGGTTTTTGGATATAAATATGAACTTTATTGAACAAAACATATATGTATTGTGTAACATGAAGTTCTGTGAGTGTATTCTGATGAAGATCATCAAAGGTTAGTGATTCATTTTATCTCTATTTCTGCTTTTTGTGACTCCTGTCTTTGGCTGGAAAAATGACAGTGTTTGTCTGTGATTTTGCGGTGACCTAACATAATCGTTTGTGGTCAAATAAAGCCTATTTGAAATCGGACACTTTGGGGGGATTAACAACAAGATTACCTTTAAAATGGTGTGAAATACTTGTATGTTTGAGGAATTTTAATTATGAGATTTCTGTTGTTTGAATTTGGCGCCCTGCATTTTCACTTGCTGTTGTCATATCGATCCCGTTAACGGGATTGCAGCCATAAGAAGTGTTAAGCATCGAATATGTTGCAGGTTTGTCCTTTTTTTGCCCATTAGGCTACACTTTACAATAGGACTCAACTCTGACTGACCGCAGCATCTATAGGCAGTCTAAACTGTGGCACAAATTGAGGGATTTTTCACACCTAGCCAAGCTATTAGCATATCCTTTTGTAAATTAACGAAGGTGTGAATGTTTCAGTCGGGTCTCTCTCCTATCGCACTAGAGTCTTGCATCAGGCAAATAAAATCTGGTTCATTTTCTATTAATTTATAATAATCCACGCCTTCTGGGAATGCTATAAAGTCCAAAAGTTATGGACGGAGTTAGAACGTTGGCTGTAGGAAGTATTACAATGTAAATGTCCTTTTAATCTATCTGCATAATTCAAGACATGGAATATACTGTAAGAGTGCAGTGATAAACCCTATGGGTTGGACGATACTTTTTCTCATCAATCATCTTGAATTTTTTTTTTGTAACTGAAAATCAACGAATGTCAGACTTTTTAAATGATTTGTTATCCAAATGTTGAAAGTGGGTGAAGGAGAGAAACAAAATGGTGCAGTTTGAGGCCATGTGGCGGAGAGTGATGCAGGAGATGACGATGTAACCAGGTGGGTCTGGGCATGTGGGTCTGGGCAGGTGTAATGTAGCTGTTGTTTGTATGTGTATGTTTTGTATTGTCTAAAAAAATAAAAAATAAAAATTCTTACAAAAAAAAAATTTAAATAAGGAAAAATGACAAGCTTGCAACACGTGTCTGATTATTCATTCTGAATCGTAAAAAAACATAAATAGTTGAACACAGATTAGCAGATTAACTTGGTCAAAACTTTTCTTTATTATACCTTTATTTAACTAGGCAAGTCAGTTAAGAACAAAATCTTATTTTCAATGACTGCCTAGGAACAGTGGGTTAACTGCCTTGTTCAGGGGAAGAACAACAGATTTGCACCTTGTCGGCTCGGGGATTCAAATTTGCAACCTTTCAGTTACTGGCCCAACACTAGGCTACCACCACTAGGCTACCCTGCCGCCCGTTACCATTATCTATGTCCACAGATGACATTAAAGAACATGTGAAGGGAGGAAGAGTGATTGAGGCCAAAAGGTTGATCAACAGGAAAGAGGGTCAAAAGAAGCGAAAGCGTATCAGTGATGCTGAGGGTTGAGAAAGTATTCCCGGGAAAAGTACAAACAAGAGTCCTTAGTTTCAATGTCAGAGAATTTGTCCCAGTTGGGATTTTTTATATATGTATTTTTTTTATTGCATTTACTTAGTAGAAAATAATTAGGCAGAACAGGACTGATCGCACAGTACCCATGACATCATAGAAGACGAAGAAAGAGCTCACGCCAAGAGGAAGACGATGAGAAGAAGGCATTAAAAGGATACTCCAAAATCTTTTGATAACCTTTTCATATGATTCTCCACTGTTTACAAACGTTTTTAATATACAATTCTGTGTTTCTCAGAATCAAGTGATTACAGATATCACACCGAGTACGACCTATCTAGCTAGTGAAATTAGCAAACACAGCTCGCTGGGGAAAAAAACAATCAAGCCCCCGAACTTGTGTTGTGTAGTTGCACTAGATGGCCAGCAGAGAGCAGCAAGGTATCAGAAATATGTCTCTTCTCTCCTTGAACAGTTGTGGTCAAGTCAAATCAAATCAAATGTGTCACATGCGCCAAATACAACAGGTGTAGTAGACCTTACAGTGAAATGCTTACTTACAAGCCCTTAACCAACAATGCAGTTTTAAGAAAAATACGTTTTTAGTAAAAAACAGATAGGTAAAAAATGATATACAGGGTGTACCGGTACAGAGTCAATTTGCGGGGGCATTGGTTGGTCGAGGTAATTCGGGGGGCACAATGCAAATGGGTAGCCATTTGATTAGCTATTCAGGAGTATTATTGCTTGGGGGTAGAAGCTGTTAAGAAGCTTTTTGGTCCTAGACTTGGCGCTCCGGTACCGCTTGCCATGAGGTAGCAGAGAGAACAGTCTATAACTTGGGTGACGGGAGTCTTTGACCATTTTTAGGGCCTTCCTCTGACACCGCCTGGTATAGAGGTCTTGGATGGTAGGAAGCTTGGCCCCAGTGATGTACTGGGCTCTATCACCACCCTCTGTAGCGCCTTGCGGTCGGAGGCCGAGCAGTTTCCATACCAGACGGTGATGCAACCGGTCAGGAGGCTCTCGATGGTGCAGCTGTAGAACCTTTTGAGGATCTGAGGACCCATGCCAAATCTTTTCAGTCTCCTGAGGGGGAATAGGTTTTGTTGTGCCCTTTTCACGACTGTCTTGGTGTGTTTGGAGCATGTTAGTTTGTTGGTGATGTGGACACCAATGAACTTGAAACTCTCAACCTGCTCCACTACAGCCCCGTCATTGAGAATGGGGGCGTGCTATGTCCTCCATTTCCTGTAGTCCACAATCTATCTATAACTAGGCTAGTCATGATGATGCATTGGTTGATCTAACTATAACTAGACTACTTATGATGATGTACTGGTTGATCTAACTATAACTAGACTAGTCATGCTGATATTTCTAACTGTATGTTTGCAGGGAAGCAGGTAACCTGGTGGTTAGAGTGTTGGGACAGTAACCTGGAAGGTTGCTGGATCGAATCCCCTAGCCGAAAAGGTACAAATCTGTCGTTCTGCCCATGAGCAAGTCATTTAACTCCCAACAACAAACTGTTCCCCGTGTGCAGATGATGTCGATTTATGGCAGGCCCTCTCTGATTCAGAAGAGTCGGGTTAAATGCGGAAGACCCTTTTTTTTTGGTTGAATAAATTCAGTTGTGCAACTCACTAGGTATCCCCCTTTTTCCTTTTTCCATTGTGCAGCCATTTTGTGATGTTGGACTGTGGAAGGCTGAGAGAGGAAGCTGGTCTTCCTGCAACCGTGTTGGTCTTTAATAACTAATAACTAATAATAACTCGATGTGACCGTCATCATCCTGCACCTTGTCAAACGTGTTTCATATGAGGTTGTGCGTGTTCTCGCTGCCCATTCGTTACTGGTCGTACCCGAGGTCATTCCTCGAAGCACTCCAGGTTCATCAGGTTGGCGGTGGCTCGGCTTGGTCTTGTCACGACTTCCACCGAAGGTGGCTCCTCTCCTTGTTCGGGCGGCGCTCGGCGATCGTCGTCACCGGTCTACTAGCTGCCACCGATTCCTTTTCTCTTTTCTGTTGGTTTGGTCTTGATTGTTTTCAGCTATACCTTATTTGTTGTTTATTCGGGGCTATTTAAGACTTCAGGGCTCATTTCCTTTCTGTCAGTGGATGTTTGTGTTTTGTTCCTATACGGATTGTTTGCTGTCCCGTCCCGTTGTGGTCATTGTGCCTGTTGTTTTGGCTTGACCCAGCTTGGAATAAATACGTCTCATTTGGACACCTTGCTCCCTGCGCCTGACTCCACACCCACCACTCCTAGGCTATCGTGACAGGTCTATCAGTAATGGCATGTCTGCCCCCCATCGCAGGCATCGCACAGGAAGGGAGGAGAAATATGAATACACAAATGTCACATCAAATGCAATGCGAGCCGACAACAATAATGTTCCCAATCAAAGTGGCATTTAATGGTGTAGCTGAATAAGAATTCTTCAGGTTCACCACGGCTGAGCTAAATGCTAATAAAATGCTAATTAATTACTTAAAAATCATACGATTTTCTGCATTTTTGTTTTAGATTCCGTCTCTCACAGTTGAAGTGTACCTATGATAAAAAATGACAGACCTCTACATGCTTTGTAAGTAGGAAAACCTGCAAAATCGGCAGTGTATCAAATACTTGTTCTCCCCACTGTATTCTTCAGGTTCACCAAGGCTGAGCCTAGCTGACTGTGTTGCATCCCTGCATAGTTGACATCCTTTAGGTTCTCAGTGGTTGTTGATGCTTTGCCTCCAGTCATTACAGACTTCTGCCGGAGAGTTCTGGATGTTTTTTCATGTTCCCCAGGGGCATCGTGGAGCTGACGGAGGCTGAACAGACCCCTGTCTAACTGGGAGTGGATTACAGCCTGGAGAGGGGGGGGGGGGGGGGGGGGGCAGACAGTTGTAAATTGTTCAGATAGGCAGGTTTGACATGAATCAAAAAAAGCAGTAGAGATTCACAGAATGCAGAGATTCACAGAATGTAGAGATTCACAGAATGTAGAAATTCACAGAATGTAGAGATTCACAGAATGCAGAGATTCACAGAATGCAGAGATTCACAGAATGCAGAGATTCACAGAATGCAGAGATTCACAGAATGTAGAGATTCACAGAATGCAGAGATTCACAGAATGTAGAGATTCACAGATACACAGAATGTAGAGATTCACAGATTCACAGAATGCAGAGATTCACAGAATGCAGAGATTCACAGAATGCAGAGATTCACAGAATGTAGAGATTCACAGATTCACAGAATGTAGAGATTCACAGAATGCAGAGATTCACAGAATGTAGAGATTCACAGATTCACAGAATGCAGAGATTCACAGAATGCAGAGATTCACAGAATGCAGAGATTCACAGAATGTAGAGATTCACAGATTCACAGAATGTAGAGATTCACAGAATGTAGAGATTCACAGAATGTAGAGATTCACAGAATGCAGAGATTCACAGAATGTAGAGATTCACAGATTCACAGAATGCAGAGATTCACAGAATGCAGAGATTCACAGAATGTAGAGATTCACAGAATGCAGCCCGATGTTCAAAGCTGAACAAACTACAGAGATAACTAGGTGATCAATAAATCATAGGATTTATGTCAGTTGTTAGGTCTTAGCAGGTGAATGATTAACTGTCTGATGATTATGCTACCTAGCTATGGCTCCATACAGAATCAAGCTATCTAGCTTAAAAATAGTTTGCAAAATAACTTTACCTAATTGATTTTGGTAGCTAGCATCAGACTACAATGTTGGACCTACAGTGTGTGAATAACAATAAATTAGAAAAACGTATTACAAAGAAGAAAAAAAATCTTGCTACCTAGCGATAAAATAATGACATTTAAAGACTAACTGAACATCCCGATTGTCATGTGTTTTTCTGTCGCTAATTAGAAAAATTAGATTTCCGTCCTGGGGCTCCGGAGTGGCGCAGCGGTCTAAGGCACTGCATCTCAGTGATAGAGGCGTCATTACAGACCATGGTTTGATTTCAGGCTGTATCACAACCGGCCGTGATTGGGAGTTCCATAGGGCGGCGAACAATTGGCCCAGCGTCGTCCAGGTTATGGTTTGGCCGGGGTAGGCCGTCATTGTAAAATAAGAATTTGTTCTTAACTGACTTGCCTAGATATATAAAGGTAAAATATAAAAATATGAATTCAGTCCTGTTTCCTGACTGATTCTGCGTTTGGTTCATGATGTTTGTCCCTCATGAGACACTGTAAGAAGCCTATTTCACATCCTCAAAATCCCCAGAATGAATCTAATATTGAGAAGACTTTTCAGGACCTACAGTTGGCTTCTGATGTTATTCAAAGGCAGCTTTTCCAACTGAAACTTGGAAAACAACATTTATAAAAGCAAACAGATGGAATCACTTGCAGATTTTAACTATAAAAGGCCAGCAAATTGATAGGGTCACCTCCTATAAGTATCTTGGGATTTGGTTTGATGAAAAGCTGAATTTTATTAAACAGCACATTTGTTAACTTGACCAAGAAACTGAAGTTGAAATTGGGTTTCTATTTTTAGGTACACATCTTGCTTTTCTGTGTTAGTCAGAAAGGATCTGGTGATATTGTCTATATGCAGGCCTCAGCAAGTACCTTAAAAACTCTGGACAAAGTGTATCATGGAGCTTTATGATGTATTACCAATGCTAGATCACTTACCCATCACTGTGATTTGTATGCTGTGGGGCAATGGACCGCTCTCTCCACCAGGAAGCTAAAGCACTATTACACTTTTGTGGACAAAGCATCGTATCTCTGTTCTTTACTGACCAGATCAGTCACTCAATACAGTCTTCCTTCACAGTCTCTGCTGTCCTTGTCTGTTCCAAAGGCTAGAACTGAGATGGGGAAACAATATTTTTCCCATAATGCCCCTTCAAAAGATATTCGAGTTCAGGGGAGTTTGTGTCATTGCCTGTTTTTAAGACTCTGATCGACGACACTGTTTGTGACAGCTGCAGTGGTTTCTAATCTTCGATTGTATCTGTAACTTGTGACACTTTGTCTTTTGTGTTGATTTAGTATTTTTCTGTAATATTCTATGTACATGCTACTATTTCCCTGTTTTGCATTCTTGCCAGGTCGCCCTCGCAAAATAGGTTTTTAACCTCAATAGGTCTTACCTGATTAAATAAAGGTTACATTAAAAATTAAAAATACTTAAGAAATCTGTAATACATGTTCAAGTTTTTGCTGAGGATGTTTTAGTTGAGCAATTTTACAGTTACTAAGGTGTTTGGTGCAGTATTTCTCAAGTAGAAAAATGCATGAAATGTCTTATGTAAACAAAGTCAGAACTGCTGTGCAGGTCTGTCTCACTGACTATGCTATTAGATAGAGAGCAATCACCTCAGCTGTTCACCCCATGTTAGTGGGAAAATTAACATCGTCAAATCAAAACCCAACCTTCATTTACCCATTGTGACGCAAGATGAAGGAAAAAGGAAACCGCACACTGCTCTTGATAGTATCACCGATATTTAATAAGCTTAGTATCGGCCGCACGGCCTTCGTCAGAGCCCATTGTGACGCACAAATGTTCCAAACTCCATTTTAGACCAGACTGACTTTGACCAAACATTTTCCTGATTTACAATAGTGTCAATTTTGACACTAGAATAACTGTTTTCTGTCTCATATAGATGCCGTTTTCAAAGGCAGTCACTCTTTAAATTTACACGCCATGACAGCTAACAGCTGGGCTTCTTTGGTGGAACATGCACAAACAGTCTCAGTTGAAAACCTCATCTGATTCCCACCTCCCAGAGCTCCTGCTCTCTCTGTCTCCTTGCTTGAAAATTGCTGTTTGCACATCTACAAATATATTTCAATTAGCAGCTGGGAGCTGTCCTGTGACTCGAGCCTATCATATGAGCTTAAAACCTGTTTGGGAAAGGCGTTCCGCTAGCGGGACACCTCGACAACATTCAGTGAAATTGCAGAGCGCCAAATTCAAATTAAATGATTATAAATATTTAACTTTCATAAAATCACAAGAGTAATACATCAAAATGAAGCTTAACTTCTTGTTAATCCAGCCGCTGTGTCAGATTTCAAAAAGGCTTTACGGCGAAAGCACACCATGCGATTATCAGAGGACAGCGCCCAGCACACAAAACCATACAAACATTTTCCAGCCAAGTAGATTAGTCACGAAAGTCAGATGTAGCAATAAAATGAATCACTTACCTTTGATGATCTTCATATGGTTGGACTCACAAGACTCCATGTTACATTAATTAATGTTTTGTTCGATAAAGTCCCTCTTTATGTCCAAAAACCTCAGTTTTGTTGGCGCGTTTTGTTCAGTAATCCATTGGCTTAAAGGCGGTCACAACAGGCAGACAAAAAAAACAAATAATATCAGTAAAGTTCGTAGAAACATGTCAAACGATGTTTATAATCAATCCTCAGGTTGGTTTTTGTCTAAATAATCAATAATATTTCAACCGGACAATAGCGTCGTCAATATAAAAGAAAAACAACGAAAGGTGCGCTCTAGGTCGCGCGCACCAAACACCTCTGGGACTTTCCACTGTCCAATCATTGAAAGTGGTCCTTCTCCCTCATTTTTCAGAATAAAAGCCTGAAACAATTTCTAAAGACTGGTCACATGTAGTGGAAGCCATAGGGAACGCAATCTGGGTCATATCCCATAGGCTTTCAATGGAAAAACACAGATTTCAAAATAATAGCACTTCCTGGATGGATTTTCCTCACGTTTTTGCCTGCCATATCAGTTCTGTTATACTCACAGACATTGTTGTAACCTGTTTTCTATCCAAATCTACCAATTATATGCATATCCTAGTTTCTGAGCCTGAGTAACAGGCAGTTTTCTTTGGGCACGCTTCTCATCCGGAGGTGACAATACTGCCCCCTTTCCCAAACAGGTTTTAAATGCCTTCTATGCTCGTTTCGAGGCAAGCAACACTGAACCATATATGAGAGCACCAGCTATTCCGGACAACTGTGTGATCACACTCCTTTAAACAGGTCAACATTTACAAAGCCGCAGGGCCAGATGGATTACCAGGACGCATACTCAGAGCATACGCTGACCAGCTGGCAAGTGTCTTCACTGACAATTTCAGCCTCTCCCTGACCCAGTCTGTAATACCTACATGTTTCAAGCAGACCCCATAGTTCCTGTGCCCAAGAACACCAAGGTAACCTGTGTAAATGACTATCGCAGCGTAGCACTCATATCTTTAGCCATGAAATGCTTTGAAAGGCTGGTCATGGCTCACATCAACACCATTATCCCAGAAACCCTAGACCCACTCCAATTTGCATACCGCCCCAACAGATCAACAGATGACACAATCTATATTGCACTCCACACTGCCCTACCTGGACAAAAGGAACACCTACCTGAGAATGTGGTTAATTGACTACAACTCAGTGTTAGTGGCTTCCAAGCTCATCACTAAGCTAAGGACCCTAGACCTGAACATCTCCCTCTGCAACTGGATCCTGGACTTCTTGACGGGCCGCCCCCAGGTGGTGAGGGTAGGCAACATCACGTCCACCATGCTGACCCTCAACACGGGGGCACCTCAGGGGTGCGTGCCTAATCCCCTCCTGTACTTCCTGTTCACCCACGGCTGCATGGCCGTACACAATTCCAACACCATCATGAAGTTTTCAGATGACACGACGGTGGTAGGCCTGATCAACGACGATAAGACAGCCTATAGGGAGGAGGTCAGAGACCTGGCAGTGTAGTTCCAGGACAACAACCTCTCCCTCAACATAACCAAGACAAAGGAGATGATCGTGGACTACAGGAAACGGAGGGCCGAGCAAGCCCCCATTCACATCGCCGGGGCTGTAGTGGAGCGGGTCGAGAGTTTCATGTTCCTCGGTGTCCACATCACTAAGGATCTATCATGGTAAAAACACACCAAGACAGTCGTGAAGAGGGCACGACAACGCCTCTTCCCCCTCAGGAGGCTGAAAAGATTTGGCATCGGCCCTCAGATCCTCAAACATTTCTACAGCTGCACCACTGACAGCATCTTGACTTGCTGAACCACCGCTTGGTACGGCAACAGCTTGGCATCTGGCCGTAATGCGCTACAGAGGGCAGTACATCACTGGGGCCAAGCTTCCTGCCATCCAGGACCTCTATACCAGGCGGTGTCAGAGGAAGGCCTTAAAAATGGTCAACGACTCCAACCAACCAAGTCATAGACTGTTTTCTCTGTTACCACACGGCAAGTGGTACAGGAGCGCCAAGTCTGGGAACAAAAAGTTCCTGACAGCTTCTACCCATAATCCATCAGACTGCTGAAAAGTGAATCAAATGGCTACCCAGATCATTTGCATTGACCTCCTTTAGTTTGCACTGACTCTATGAACACTCACACACACACACACACACACACACACACACACACACACACACACACACACACACACACACACACACACACACACACACACACACACACACACACACACACACTACATACAGTCACACACACACACACACACACACACACACACACACACACACACACACACACACACACACACACACACACACACACACACACACACACACACACACATTCTCTCTCTCTCTCACATAGACACACTTTCACACTACACATATGCTGCTGCTACTCTGCGTCTCTATCCTGATAGCCATTTTACCCCTACTTACTCTGCCTTCAGTAAGTATTCACACCCCATCAGCATTAATGGAGTTCAAATGTATTAAAATGTTTATTTTTTGTGAACAATCTACACATAATACTCTGCCATAACAAAAAAGAGTTTGCATACTGACTTAACTTCTACTTGCACACAATCCCGGATCCGGGAGCACCCCCATCAGTAAAGAAGCTGACTAGCATAGCCTAGCATAGCGTCACAAGTAAATACTAGCATCTAAATATCATTAAATCACAAGTCCAAGACACCAGATGAAAGATACACATCTTGTGAATCCAGCCATCATTTCTGATTTTTAAAATGTTTTACAGGGAAGACACAATATGTATTTCTATTAGCTAACCACGATAGCAAAAGACACAAGACACTTTTTTTCCCACCATTTTTTTCCTGCATAGGTAGCTATCACAATTTCGACCAAATAAAGATATAAATAGTCACTAACCAAGAAACAACTTCATCAGATGACAGTCTGATAACATATTTATTGTATAGCATATGTTTTGTTAGAAAAATGTGCATATTTCAGGTATAAATCATAGTTTTACATTGCAGCCACCATCACAACTCTCACCAAAGCAACTAGAATAACTACAGAGACCAACGTGAAATACCTAAATACTCATCATAAAACATTTATGAAAAATACACAGCGTACAGCAAATGAAAGACAAAGATCTTGTGAATCCAGCCAATATTTCAGATTTTTTAAGTGTTTTACAGCGAAAACACAATATAGCATTATATTAGCTTACTACAATAGCCAACCACACAACAGCATTGATTCAAGCCAACAATAGCGATAACGAATAAACCAGCAAAAGATATTAATTTTTTCACTAACCTTCTCAAACTTCTTCAGATGACAGTCCTATAACATCATATTACACAATACATATAGAGTTTGTTCGAAAATGTGCATATTTAGCGGCACAAATCGTGGTTATACAATATGAATAGTAGCCAAAATGCAAACAAAATGTCGGGAGAAATCTTGGGAGAGGCACCTAATCTAATCAGTAACTAATCCTAAACTTGACAAAAAAATACAGGTTGGACAGCAAATGAAAGATACATTAGTTCTTAATGCAACCGCTGTGTTAGATTTTTTAAATTAACGTTACTACGACATACAGCGTGCGTTAAAGCGAGACCGCACCGAAATTAATAGCGGAATAGGAGTTTTACATTTTTCAACAGAACAACGAATTAACATCATAAATAGTTCTTACTTTTTGATGAGCTTTCATCAGAATCTTGGGCAAGTTGTCCTTTGTCCAGAAGAATCGTTGCTCGGTTGTAGATTGTCGCCTTCAACTTTGGAATTAGCAGTAAACATTTGCCATGTGGCGAAGTCGTGCCCAACTCACTATAACGCAGCACAAAGAAAATTCCGAAAATCGCAATACTGATATAAAATGATATAACTCGGTTTAAAATAACTACATTAAGACGTTCTTAACACCTATATCGAATAAAATCAGAGCCGGATATATCTAAGGCCTATAACGGGAGCTTTCCAGAACGCCATCCTGAGGTCTGTCTTGCGTCATGGCGAATGTTGAAAAGAGTGCACCCCCGGTTCCAAGAGCCCTTATATGGCCTCAGATCTGCCTAGCAACTCCATTCCAATTCTCACTATATGCTGACATCTAGGGGAAGGCGTATGCAGTGCATGTCGACCAATAGAAGACATGCAAATTAATAAACTGACCCTAGAACAGCCTGCCTGATTTCAGATTTCTCACTTCCTCACAGGAAGTTTGCTCCAACTTGAGTTCTGTTTTACTCACAGATATAATTCAAACGGTTTTAGAAACTAGAGAGTGTTTTCTATCCAATAGTAATAATAATATGCATATTGTACGAGCAAGAATTGAGTACGAGGCAGTTTAATTTGGGAAAGAAATTTTTACAAAGTGAAAACAGCACCCCCTGTTGAGAAAAGGTTTTAAAGACATTTCAGCTTTTTAATTTTTTTAAATAATTTATAAACATTTCTAAAAACATAATTCCTCTTTGACGTTATGGGGTATTGTGTGTAGACCAGTGACACACCATCTAACTTCAAACCATTTTATACATTCAGGCTGTAACACAACAACATATGGAAAACCTCACAAGGGTGTGAATACTTTCTGAAGGCTCTGTACCTGTCCTTGTTACCTCCACTACCTGGTACCACTACACATTGACTCAGTACTGGTACTCATTATTACCTCCACTACCTGGTATCCCTACACATTGACTCAGTACTGGTACTCCTTATAGTCTCATTATTACCTCCACTACCTGGTATCCCTACACATTGACTCAGTACTGGTACTCCTTATAGTCTCATTATTACCTCAACTACCTGGTACCCTGCACATTGACTCAGTACTGGTACTCATTATTACCTCCACTACCTGGTATCCCTACACATTGACTCAGTACTGGTACTCCTTATAGTCTCATTATTACCTCAACTACCTGGTACCCTGCACATTGACTCAGTACTGGTACTCATTATTACCTCCACTACCTGGTATCCCTACACATTGACTCAGTACTGGTACTCCTTATAGTCTCATTATTACCTCCACTACCTGGTATCCCTACACATTGACTCAGTACTGGTACTCCTTATAGTCTCATTATTACCTCAAC
Source organism: Salvelinus namaycush (assembly GCF_016432855.1). Classification (NCBI taxonomy): domain Eukaryota; kingdom Metazoa; phylum Chordata; class Actinopteri; order Salmoniformes; family Salmonidae; genus Salvelinus; species Salvelinus namaycush. The sequence continues at coordinate 1,736,191 of NC_052333.1, forward strand.
TACCTGGTACCACTACACATTGACTCAGTACTGGTACTCATTATTACCTCCACTACCTGGTATCCCTACACATTGACTCAGTACTGGTACTCCTTATAGTCTCATTATTACCTCCACTACCTGGTATCCCTACACATTGACTCAGTACTGGTACTCCTTATAGTCTCATTATTACCTCCACTACCTGATATCCCTACACATTGACTCAGTACTGGTACTCATTATTACCTCCACTACCTGGTATCCCTACACATTGACTCAGTACTGGTACTCTTTATAGTCTCATTATTACCTCCACTACCTGGTATCCCTACACGTTGACTCAGTACTGGTACTCATTATTACCTCACCTACCTGGTATCCCTACACATTGACTCAGTACTGGTACTCATTAGTACCTATACTACCTGGTACCCCTATACATTGACTCAGCACTGGTACTCATTATTACCTCACCTACCTGGTATCCCTACACATTGACTCAGTACTGGTACTCATTATTACCTCCACTACCTGGTATCCCTACACATTGACTCAGTACTGGTTCTCCTTATAGTCTCATTATTACCTCCACTACCTGGTACCCCTGCACATTGACTCAGTACTGGTTCTCCTTATAGTCTCATTATTACCTCCACTACCTGGTACCCTGCACATTGACTCAGCACTGGTACTCATTATTACCTCACCTACCTGGTATCCCTACACATTGACTCAGTACTGGTACTCCTTATAGGCTCATTATTACCTCCACTACCCGGTACCCCTACACATTGACTCAGTACTGGTACTCCTTATAGTCTCATTATTACCTCCACTACCTGGTATCCCTACACGTTGACTCAGTACTGGTACTCATTATTACCTCCACTACCTGGTATCCCTACACATTGACTCAGTACTGGTACTCCTTATAGTCTCATTATTACCTCAACTACCTGGTACCCCTGCACATTGACTCAGTACTGGTACTCATTATTACCTCCACTACCTGGTACCCCTGCACATTGACTCAGTACTGGTTCTCCTTATAGTCTCATTATTACCTCCACTACCTGGTATCCCTACACATTGACTCAGTACTGGTACTCATTATTACCTCCACTACCTGGTATCCCTACACATTGACTCAGTACTGGTACTCCTTATAGTCTCATTATTACCTCCACTACCTGGTACCCTGCACATTGACTCAGCACTGGTACTCATTATTACCTCCACTACCTGGTATCCCTACACATTGACTCAGCACTGGTACTCCTTATAGTCTCATTATTACCTCCACTACCTGGTATCCCTACACATTGACTCAGTACTGGTACTCATTATTACCTCCACTACCTGGTATCCCTACACATTGACTCAGTACTGGTACTCATTATTACCTCCACTACCTGGTATCCCTGCACATTGACTCAGTACTGGTACTCATTACTACCTGGTATCCCTACACATTGACTCAGTACTGGTACTCATTATTACCTACACTACCTGGTATCCCTACACATTGACTCAGTACTGGTACTCATTATTACCTCCACTACCTGGTATCCCTACACATTGACTCAGTACTGGTACTCCTTATAGCCTCATTATTACCTCCACTACCTGGGATCCCTACACATTGACTCAGTACTGGTACTCATTATTACCTCCACTACCTGGTATCCCTACACATTGACTCAGTACTGGTACTCCTTAAAGCCTCATTATTACCTCCACTACCTGGTACCCCTGCACATTGACTCAGTACTGGTACTCCTTATAGTCTCATTATTACCTCCACTACCTGGAACCCCTACACGTTGACTCAGTACTGGTACTCATTATTACCTCCACTACCTGGTATCCCTGCACATTGACTCAGTACTGGTACTCATTATTACCTCCACTACCTGGTACCCCTGCACATTGACTCAGTACTGGTACTCCTTATAGTCTCATTATTACCTCAACTACCTGGTACCCTGCACATTGACTCAGTACTGGTATTCCTTATAGTCTCATTATTACCTCCACTACCTGGTACCCCTACACATTGACTCAGTACTGGTACTCCTTATAGTCTCATTATTACCTCCACTACCTGGTATCCCTACACATTGACTCAGTACTGGTACTCATTATTACCTCCAGTACCTGGTATCCCTACACATTGACTCAGTACTGGTACTCCTTATAGTCTCATTATTACCTCCACTACCTGGTACCCCTGCACATTGACTCAGCACTGGTACTCATTATTACCTCCACTACCTGGTACCCTGCACATTGACTCAGTACTGGTACTCATTATTACCTCCACTACCTGGTATCCCTACACATTGACTCAGTACTGGTACTCCTTATAGTCTCATTATTACCTCCACTACCTGGTATCCCTACACATTGACTCAGTACTGGTACTCATTATTACCTCACCTACCTGGTATCCCTACACATTGACTCAGTACTGGTTCTCCTTATAGTCTCATTATTACCTCCACTACCTGGTACCCTGCACATTGACTCAGCACTGGTACTCATTATTACCTCACCTACCTGGTATCCCTACACATTGACTCAGTACTGGTACTCCTTATAGGCTCATTATTACCTCCACTACCCGGTACCCCTACACATTGACTCAGTACTGGTACTCCTTATAGTCTCATTATTACCTCCACTACCTGGTATCCCTACACGTTGACTCAGTACTGGTTCTCATTAGTACCTCCACTACCTGGTACCCCTACACATTGACTCAGCACTGGTACTCATTATTACCTCACCTACCTGGTATCCCTACACATTGACTCAGTACTGGTACTCCTTATAGTCTCATTATTACCTCCACTACCTGGTATCCCTACACATTGACTCAGTACTGGTACTCATTATTACCTCACCTACCTGGTATCCCTACACGTTGACTCAGTACTGGTACTCATTATTACCTCCACTACCTGGTATCCCTACACATTGACTCAGTACTGGTACTCCTTATAGTCTCATTATTACCTCAACTACCTGGTACCCCTGCACATTGACTCAGTACTGGTACTCATTATTACCTCCACTACCTGGTACCCCTGCACATTGACTCAGTACTGGTTCTCCTTATAGTCTCATTATTACCTCCACTACCTGGTATCCCTACACATTGACTCAGTACTGGTACTCATTATTACCTCCACTACCTGGTATCCCTACACATTGACTCAGTACTGGTACTCCTTATAGTCTCATTATTACCTCCACTACCTGGTACCCTGCACATTGACTCAGCACTGGTAATCATTATTACCTCCACTAACTGGTATCCCTACACATTGACTCAGCACTGGTACTCCTTATAGTCTCATTATTACCTCCACTACCTGGTATCCCTACACATTGACTCAGTACTGGTACTCATTATTACCTCCACTACCTGGTATCCCTACACATTGACTCAGTACTGGTACTCATTATTACCTCCACTACCTGGTATCCCTACACATTGACTCAGTACTGGTACTCATTATTACCTCCACTACCTGGTATCCCTACACATTGACTCAGTACTGGTACTCATTATTACCTACACTACCTGGTATCCCTACACATTGACTCAGTACTGGTACTCATTATTACCTCCACTACCTGGTATCCCTACACATTGACTCAGTACTGGTACTCCTTATAGCCTCATTATTACCTCCACTACCTGGTATCCCTACACATTGACTCAGTAATGGTACTCATTATTACCTCCACTACCTGGTATCCCTAAACATTGACTCAGTACTGGTACTCCTTGTAGCCTCATTATTACCTCCACTACCTGGTACCCCTGCACATTGACTCAGTACTGGTACTCCTTATAGTCTCATTATTACCTCCACTACCTGGTACCCCTACACGTTGACTCAGTACTGGTACTCATTATTACCTCCACTACCTGGTATCCCTGCACATTGACTCAGTACTGGTACTCATTATTACCTCCACTACCTGGTACCCCTGCACATTGACTCAGTACTGGTACTCCTTATAGTCTCATTATTACCTCAACTACCTGGTACCCTGCACATTGACTCAGTACTGGTATTCCTTATAGTCTCATTATTACCTCCACTACCTGGTACCCCTACACATTGACTCAGTACTGGTACTCCTTATAGTCTCATTATTACCTCCACTACCTGGTATCCCTACACATTGACTCAGTACTGGTACTCATTATTACCTCCAGTACCTGGTATCCCTACACATTGACTCAGTACTGGTACTCCTTATAGTCTCATTATTACCTCCACTACCTGGTACCCCTGCACATTGACTCAGCACTGGTACTCATTATTACCTCCACTACCTGGTACCCTGCACATTGACTCAGTACTGGTACTCATTATTACCTCCACTACCTGGTATCCCTACACATTGACTCAGTACTGGTACTCCTTATAGTCTCATTATTACCTCCACTACCTGGTATCCCTACACATTGACTCAGTACTGGTACTCATTATTACCTCACCTACCTGGTATCCCTACACATTGACTCAGTACTGGTACTCCTTATAGTCTCATTATTACCTCCACTACCTGGTATCCCTACAAGTTGACTCAGTACTGGTTCTCATTAGTACCTCCACTACCTGGTACCCCTATACATTGACTCAGCACTGGTACTCATTATTACCTCCACTACCTGGTATCCCTACACGTTGACTCAGTACTGGTACTCATTATTACCTCCACTACCTGGTATCCCTACACATTGACTCAGTACTGGTACTCCTTATAGTCTAATTATTACCTCCACTACCTGGTATCCCTGCACATTGACTCAGTACTGGTTCTCCTTATAGTCTCATTATTACCTCCACTACCTGGTACCCCTGCACATTGACTCAGTACTGGTTCTCCTTATAGTCTCATTATTACCTCCACTACCTGGTACCCTGCACATTGACTCAGCACTGGTACTCATTATTACCTCACCTACCTGGTATCCCTACACATTGACTCAGTACTGGTACTCCTTATAGGCTCATTATTACCTCCACTACCCGGTACCCCTACACATTGACTCAGTACTGGTACTCCTTATAGTCTCATTATTACCTCCACTACCTGGTATCCCTACACATTGACTCAGCACTGGT
>NC_052333.1:1741422-1763922 GCF_016432855.1 Salvelinus namaycush
GGCCTAATGGAGAATCTCATTTCCTATCGAGCCAACATATGCCGGCATTTAACTGTGAATGGAATCTCTGCGAACGCGGGAACATTGGCTTTAAAAGCCGCGATGCCTATAATCCGTGATCGGATTTGAATCCCAGCCTAAATCATCTGTGGTAGGTTATTCAGTGGAGAAATAAAAGTATTCAATTTGATGATATTTGAAGTGTCTCCAAAATGGGAAAAGGCCCTGAGATATATATCAGTCTGGTTTGTTGTTAAACTAACGGGGGAAAGAGAGACAGAGATCTGGGCGTCCTAAAAAGCATGCGAGGACTACGACGATATCCAAAGGAAAGATAGACCTCTGCCTAACTCAACTCAACCACATACTCTTCCAGAATATTTATCTCCACAATATTTACATATTTGTGTATAAACCTTTAGTATGTTACAAGAAAAAACCCCACATCTAGCTGGTTAGGCATATGGAGTTGGGAAGAGAGAGAGACAGAGACAGAGACAGAGAGAGAGATCTTGATCCTGTAACACCTTAATCTGTTATGATTCAAGGGAATTGAATTGTGAATTGGACCATACCACTCCTACATGTTAATTAATCAGTTATACCCTGTGAATTGGACCATACCACTCCTACATGTTAATTCATCAGTTATACCCTGTGAATTGGACCATACCACCCCTACATGTTAATTCATCAGTTATACCCTGTGAATTGGACCATACCACTCCTACATGTTAATTCATCAGTTATACCCTGTGAATTGGACCATACCACTCCTACATGTTAATTCATCAGTTATACCCTGTGAATTGGACCATACCACTCCTACATGTTAATTAATCAGGTATACCCTGTGAATGGACCAAACCACTCCTACATGTTAATTCATCAGTTATACCCTGTGAATTGGACCATACCACTCTCACATGTTAATTCATCAGTTATACCCTGTGAATTGGACCATACCACTCCTACATGTTAATTAATCAGGTATACCCTGTGAATTGGACCAAACCACTCCTACATGTTAATTCATCAGTTATACCCTGTGAATTGGACCATACCACTCCTACATGTTAATTAATCAGGTATACCCTGTGAATTGGACCAAACCACTCCTACATGTTAATTCATCAGTTATACCCTGTGAATTGGACCATACCACTCCTACATGTTGATTCATCAGTTATACCCTGTGAATTGGACCAAACCACTCCTACATGTTAATTAATCAGTTATACCCTGTGAATTGGACCATACCACTTCTACATGTTAATTCATCAGTTATACCCTGTGAATTGGACCATACCACTCCTACATGTTAATTCATCAGTTATACCCTGTGAATTGGACCATAACCCTACATGTTAATTCATCAGTTATACCTGTGAATTGGACCATACCACTCCTACATGTTAATTCATCAGTTATACCCTGTGAATTGGACCATACCACTCCTACATGTTAATTCATCAGTTATACCCTGTGAATTGGACCATACCACTCCTACATGTTAATTCATCAGTTATACCCTGTGAATTGGACCATACCACTCCTACATGTTAATTCATCACATTTGAAAAACGACTTCTGGATAGGCCAAATAGTCGTAATATTATACAAGGCTGTAGGTTATAGTACTGTATTCCACACCTGTCTATGTGTATTTTCTTTACATCTCTACTAATCTAGAAATGTAGGTAAATAACATACTAAAATATACATCTCACATTAAATATTACATTTTCAGCTCATGACATTTTCTGATTATATAAAAAAAGAATAGCCAGGTCATGCTAACAGAATCACCTCACAATTGGGCTTCAAGTATATCGCTCAAAAACACAAGTCAAAACACACACGCTGCAAAACACAACCCTTGTTCATCACAAAATGTCACCCATAATTGCAAGTGCAAACACATGGCTTGGAGGGAAATCACATTTTTTTCATTTTTGTCTCTTTGTCTCTCAAAGCCACAGTATTCAGAGCCCCTTGAATATTTTCTAGGGCAAAAAAACTCATCAATAATTCCTTTGTTCCTGGAGACAGATAGACCATGTGACCCACCCAGCCTACTGTATGGTACTGTGCCTTCTCTCTGTTTCCGTCCCTCGTTCCAACCCTCTTTTTTAGTGGGGAAAAGAGAAGGGACATTGAATTAGGTTTTAAAAGATTCTGGAGAGGAAGGTTTTAGTTACATTAGAGTGTATTTCACTGTATAGGCAACACATGACAAGGCTTCTGAGAGACAGGGAGAGAGAGGGAGACAGGGAGAGAGAGAGAGAGAGAGAGAGAGAGAGCAAAGAGTTAATCCCTCTCTCAGCCGGAGGGGTGTGTCTCCGACACCCCTGAGGAGAACCTTGTGCTGAAGTTACATAGAGGGAGGAGGAGGCTGACAGGCAGAGAAATCGTCTGGGACCCTCCTTGGCAGCTCTTGGATTCATTTAGCCATTTTGCTTGGCGATCCAATCTTGAAAAAGCATTTTTGTTGGAAATTGAATAAATATATCTAAAAAGTACATAGACTTTTTTTGCTACCATAAGTCTCTGTTTTTATGAGGCCGATATTCCCCAGTCCCACACCCTCCTCCTCTGACAAAGTGATTCTGTGATTCTCCTTTTGGCCACCAGGGGGTGCCATTGTCTCACAGTGAAAAAGGATCCCCTGTTGTGAAATCTCACTCTTCTGCAAAACTCTACAACTCAACTCAAAAAAAATAATCATACCGCCCACTGCCAAACCTTTTACACCTCAGAAGGAATATAACAAAAAAAGAAAACAGCTTCAAGGTTTTTTGTTTGTTTGCGATGTTCTCTGGCCGTCATGTATACCGTGCCACACTAGAAAGCTGGTGAACAGCATCGTTCAAAAACGATGTAAAAAAAAAAAAAAACACACACTCTCCTTCAAACAGTACACTGCTACCCAGACAGCTGGTAGATTAATGGATGCTCGGGCCAATAGGAAAGAGTCGTGAGAGAATAAATTCTTAGGTGAATAGAGTGTCGACTGAGTCTTGTGTAGGAGGCATGTAGGTTGAATGACATCCGTAGTTGAATGTTGAGTGAGTGTGTATTAAACAGTCTCCAGAGGATGTAGCCGACTAGCCAAATGGTGTCGAACGGTAGCTAGTTGATTTTGAGATGACCTTATAGAGCCTTGGGTGATGTTGAGCGGCCATTTAGAGGGAGAATCTGCTCCATGCCAACAACAGTGGTTGAGATTTGTGCCGGTGAAGCCCTTATTTCCTATGAAGATGGAAGCTAGGCTAAGATAGGCTAAGATGGGCTAAGAGGCTAAGATAGGCTAAGATGGGCTAAGAGGCTAAGATGGGCTAAGAGGCTAAGATGGGCTAAGAGGCTAAGATGGGCTAAGAGGCTAAGATGGGCTAAGAGGCTAAGAGGCTAAGATAGGCTAGGCTATTCCAGGCTTGGCTACGCTATAGGTGGACAGGCATGCACAGACATGCTACTATTGCACGACTACACCTTTCAGAGTGACTGTCACTGTACTGTAACAACAGCGGTACTTATTTCTAAATAAATCTCTCTCTCTCGGACTAAGATGAGGGGGAAAAAAGTGTGAGTGGAGCCCCCTGTGATTCTGGAGCCACCATTCTCTCTCCAGATTGTTCTGTTTGTTTATTGGGGATTCAAAGTTCCAGGGCACAAATGGCCACCGCTTGCTCACCCCCCTTCTGTCTTGCCTTGTCCTTGGAAATGACATGATGATGGGACCCAGCATCCCCAGCAGTGAAGGCTTGAGAAAGTCAGTATGGCCTATATCGTCATTGAGGGGGTTCATTGTATGGAACTTGGGAGAGTTTTGGTTGATTTTAGGATCCTCAGAAAAGAGGTTGTATCTCCACATTTAGATGGTTCCAGTGTTCAGAACCGGGTCTGGGCCTCGGGATGTAGATCTCAATGGTTGTGGTTGTTCTAGGGTGGGATAGCTAGCTATATCTATATATTTAGGCTGTCCCAAACGTCGGGTCTGAGTCGGTTCTGTTCACTGGGATAAAGGGCTGTATCTCCATGTTCAGAGCCGGGTCTGAGCCTCTGGGATGTAGATCTCGATGCTGTCTGCGCTCTCCGTGGCTGAGTTCTGTCTGAAGGAAGCGGACCTCTTGGTCTGGAGCAGTCTTCTGCGTGCCTCAGTCCTCTGTCTGTCCCCCAGGTCTAAGGACTTCTCCCGGACAGGGACGGCCCGTCCCACACCCCCGCTACGGGCCATCACCAGCACCCCGCCGCCTCCTCCTACCCCTCGTTGCACTGGGGGGTCGCTGACGCTGTCGGCACGGAGGCTGCCGCTCACTCCCCCTGCTGGCTTCTTTGGTAGTGGGGGAGGAAGCTTCTTGTCGTCCTGAGGGGAAGGGGGGGATGAGGGGATGAGGGGAGGGGGGATGAGGGGAAGGGGGGATGAGGGGTGGATAAGGGGAAGGGGTAGATGAGGGGAAGGGGTGGATGAGGGGGATGAGGGGAGGGGGGATGAGAGGAGTGGGGGAGGGGGGATGAGAGGAGTGGGGGATGAGGGGAGGGGGGGTGAGGGGAAGGGGTGGATGAGGGGGATAGGGGGATGTGGGGAAGAGGGGGGGAGGAGAGGAGTGGGGGGTGAGGGGAAGAGGGGGATGAGGGGAGGGGGATGAGAGGAGTGGGGATGAGGGGAAGAGGGGGATGAGAGGAAGAGGGCGGATGAGGGAAAGGGTTGAGAGAGAAAATTAGAGGATAAAGGACAAATAGAAGATTGTAGGGGTGGACAGACAAATAATGTGATGTAAAAACCATTAAACAATAGAAAGGGAGAAAAGACAGAATATTCATAAAGACACCAGTATGGATCACTATGTGGATAAACAGAGGAGGAGCTTGTCAATAGTTCATAGTTGCTGCTGGGAGTTTAGAACTTCCTGTCTCTCTTAAAACAAGATATCAGAAGTACTGCCATAAACAATATATCAGAAATATTACCATAAATAATACAATGCATTCTGTAAGTATACAGACCCCTTGACTATTATTTTTTACATTTGCAAAAAATTCTAAAAACCTGTTTTTGCTTTATCATTATGGGGTATTATGTGTAGATTTGAGGAAAAAAACTAAACAATTTAATCCATTTTATAATAAGGCTGTAACGTAACAAAATGTGGAAAAAGTTTTATCAGAAGTATTGCCATTAAGCTTGGAAACAGCACTCAGTCATTTTAGCTCAAACAGGCCTAGTTCCTTTTGCCATTCAGAACTAACACAAAGCTTTAGAGCTCAGTGCCATTTCGGCTCAAAGTCTCTCTCCTCAATTTCTCATGACGTTGTGCATTTTCACAGCCAGGGCTTGCGGGGGCAGCAGCACCATCTGTGCCACTCTCTGACACACCGCCATCTTGACACTCTGGGGAACGACCCCGGATCAGGAGGCAGCAGGGCAAAGCGGACCCCGGCTCTCACCTTCTTGTCTGGGGGAAGCCTCCAGTCGGAGTCCTTGAGCCTCTGGAGGTGCTGGAACTTGACCCTGACGTCTTCCATGTTGAGTTGGAGCAGGTCCCAGAGCCCGGACAGGTCCTGAGAGGTGGGCTGGGGGTACGCTGAGGGGTCCTGGAGAGGTGAGGGGGGTGAGGGAAGGGTAAAAAAAAAAATTAGAAGTAGGGTGGGAATCATGAGAACCAGCTAAGAGAAAAATGTGAATAAACTGTAGAATAAATGGCCATAGTTAGAGCTCAGAGTTCTTCATAGGTAGACAAGACAGAGATGGTTAGGACTTCTGGTCTCGACAAGGATAGTAAAACCAAAAACACACGCATACACACAGACACACACACCCACCACGCTTTGCTGGCACAGACGGAAGAACTGCTGGACCTTCTGAGACATGAGCATCTGGGCCCTGCCCACTGCGTTACGGATCAACTCCAGAACTGGACAGGAAACACACAGGAAACAGGAAGAAGGGGAGTCAGTACACAGGAAGTAGAAAGTAAAACGTGTGTAATTTGTGAGTTGAGGCTCAAACCAGTCCGTCTTTCCTATAACTTAGTCCTCTTTCTGACAGTCCCCGCCCCTCATCCAACACCCCCCCCCTTCCCCGTCCTCACCCCCGTCCTTCCCCGCCCCCCCCCCCCCTCCTTCCCCGTCCTCACCCCCGTCCTCCCCCCTCTTTCCCCGTCCTCACCCTCCTCCGGCAGCTCGTTCTCCTCCGCCTCTCTCTCCATGTTCTGACACCATCCCTCCATCCTCTCCACCTCCATCTGAAGGAGGCGTAGGAAAAACTCTCCGTCTCTCAGACAGGGCGAAGCGCGACCAGAGTCAGGCAGACTCCGGGGGCCCCCCTCCAGTGAGGGCTGGGGTGTACCTGTCCAGCCTCCACGGTCTGCAGCGAGGGGTAGCGGGGAGTGGGCCCGCGGGGGCAGGGGGGGGATCTGGTGGGGGTCTGTAGCGTAACCATCCTGGACGTAGTCCTCTCTGTAGGCCCACTGGCCCTGGGTGTGCACCTAGAGAAACAGTAGCAACAACAGTTATGCTAATGACAAAGCTAAATGCTAAAGGCTTAGCTCAACATTAAACAACTCAACACAGAACTTGATCGAGAAAGTTTGTGAATGACTTTATGCTCCCCAAAGAATTAAAGGGTTTAAGTCAAGTGCAGCTTAATGGAGCGGATACTTTTAAGTGAAGATTGTAACTTTCTGAAGATTAATAGGAGGAAGTGGAGGGAGCTCATTATGTAATGAAGTCCCAATGGGGATGAAGCGGACAGGAAGTACAGTTGAAGTCGGAAGTTTACATAAACTTAGGTTGGAGTCATTAAAACTTGTTTTTCAACCACTCCACAAATGTCTTGTTAACAAAGTATAATTGTGGCAAGTCGGTTAGGACATCTACTTTGTGCATGACACAAGTCATTTTTCCAACAATTGTTTACAGACAGATTATTTCACTTATAATTCACTGTATCACAATTCCAGTGGGTCAGAAGTTTATATACACTAAGTTGACTGTGCCATTAAAACAGCTTGGAAAATTCCAGAAAATGATGTCATGGCTTTAGAAGCTTCTGATAGTCTAATTGACAAAATTTTAGTCAATTGGAGGTGTACCTGTGGATGTATTTCAAGGCCTAACTTCAAACTCAAAATTAAATAAAATAAAATAAATGTTTATTTGTCACATACACATGGTTAGCAGATGTTAATGCGAGTGTAGCGAAATGCTTGTGCTTCTAGTTCTGACAATGCAGTAATCTAACCTAGCAATTACACAACAATTACCTTATACACACAAGTGTAAAGGGATAAAGAATATGTACATAAATATATATGAATGAGTGATGGTACAGAACGGCATAGGCAAGATGCAGTAGATGGTATAGAGTACAGTATATACATATGAGATGAGTAATGTAGGGTATGTAAACATTATATGAAGTGGCATTGTTTAAAGTGGCTAGTGATACATTTATTACATACATTTTTCCATTATTAAAGTGGCTGGAGTTGAGTCAGTATGTTGGCAGCAGCCACTAAATGTTAGTGATGGATGTTTAACAGTCTGATGGCCTTGAGATAGAAGCTGTTTTTCAGTCTCTCGGTCCCTGCTTTGATGCACCTGTACTGACCTCGCCTTCTGGATGATAGCGGGGTGAACAGGCAGTGGCTCGGGTGGTTGTTGTCCTTGATGATCTTTTTGGCCTTCCTGTGACATCGGGTGGTGTAGGTGTCATGGAGGGCAGGTAGTTTGCCCCCGGTGATGCGTTGTGCAGACCTCACTACCCTCTGGACAGACTTACGGTGATGGGCAGAGCAGTTGCCGTTCCAGGCGGTGATACAGCCCGACAGGATGCTCTCGATTGTGCATCTGTAAAAGTTTGTGAGTGTTTTTGGTGACAAGCCGAATTTCTTCAGCCTCCTGAGGTTGAAGAGGCGATGCTGCGCCTTCTTCACAACGCTGTCTGTGTGGGTGGACCATTTCAGTTTGTCCGTGATGTGTACGCCGAGGAACTTAAAACTTTCCACCTTCTCCACTACTGTCCCGTCGATGTGGATAGGGGGCTGCTCCCTCTGCTGTTTCCTGAAGTCCATGATCATCTCCTTTGTTTTGTTGACGTTGAGTGTGAGGTTATTTTCCTGACACCACACTCCGAGGGCCCTCACCTCAGTGACTCTTTGCTTGACATCATGAGAAAATCAAAAGAAATCAGCCAAGACCTCAGAAAAAAAATTGTAGACCTCCACAAGTCTGGTTCATGCTTGGGAGCAATTTCCAAACGCCTGAAGGTACCACGTTCATCTGTACAAACAATAGTATGCAAGTATAAACCGTCATACCGCTCAGGAAGGAGATACGTTCTTTCTCCTAGAGATGAACGTACTTTGGTGCGAAAAGTGCAAATCATTCTAAGAACAACAGCAACGGACCTTGTGAAGATGCTGGAGGAAACAGGTACAAAAGTATCTATATCCACAGTAAAACGAGTCCTATATCGACATAACCTGAAAGGCCGCTCAGCAAGGAAGAAGTCACTGCTCCAAAACCGCCATAAAAAAGCCAGACTATGGTTTGCAACTGCACATGTGAACAAAGATCGTAATTTTTGGAGAAATGTCCTCTGGTCTGATGAAACAAAAATATAATTGTTTGGCCATATTGACCATCGTTATGTTTGGAGGAAAAAGGCGGAGGCTTGCTAGCCAAAGATCACCATCCCAACCGTGAAGCACGGGGGTCGCAGCGTCATGTTGTGGGGGTGCTTTGCTGCAGGAGGGACTGGTGCACTTCACAAAATAGATGGCTTCATGAGGAATGAATATTATGTGGATATATTGAAACAACATTTCAAGCCATCAGTCAGGAAGTTAAAGCTTGGTTGCAAATCGGTCTTCCAAATGGACAATGACCCCAAGCATACTTCCAAAGTTGTGGCAAAATGGCTTAAGGACAATAAAGTCAAGGTATTGGAGTGGCCATCACAATGCCCTGACCTCAATCCTATAGAACATTTGTGGGCAGAACTGAAATAGTGTGTGTGAGCAAGGCGGCCTACAAACCTGACTCAGTTACACCAGCTCTATCAGGAGGAATGGGCCAAAATTCATCCAACTTATTGTGGGAAGCTTGTGGAAGGCTACCCGAAACATTTGACCCAAGTTAAACAATTTAAAGACAATGCTACCGCATACTAATTGAGTGTATGTAAACATCTGACCCACTGGGAATGTGATGAAAGAAATAAAAGCTGAAATAAATAATTCTCTCTAAATAATTCTCTCTACTATCATTGTCACGCCCTGACCAGAGTTTGCTTTGTATGTTTTATGTTTTGGTTGGTCAGGGTGTGATCTGTGTGGGCATTCTATGTTGTTTGTCTGGTTTCTCTATTTCTGTGTTTGGCCTGATATGGTTCTCAATCAGAGACAGGTGTTTTGCGTTGTCTCTGATTGGGAACCATATTTAGGTAGCCTGTTTTGTATTGTGGGTTGTGGGTTATTGTCTATGTCTATGTGATGTTGCATGTTTGCACTCAGTGTTATAGCGGTCACGTTCGTTTTGCTATTTTGTATTGTTTGTTAAGTGTTCTTCATTATTAAAAAGAAGATGTATTCACATCACGCTGCGCTTTGGTCCGATCCTTACTCCTCCTCAGACGAGGAGGATTACGACGTTCGTGACAATCATTCTGACATTTCACATTCTTAAAATAAAGTGGTGATCCTAACTGACTTATGACAGGGAATTTTTACTAGGATTAAATGTCAGGAATTGTGAAAAACTGAGTTTAAATGTATTTGGCTAAGGTGAATGTAAACTTCCGTTTTCAACTGTAGATAAGTCCTTTAATGATGTACTGATGTCCCAATGGGGATGAAGAGGACAGGAAGTAGATAAGTCCTTTAATGATGTACTGATGTCCCATTGGGGATGAAGAGGACAGGAAGTAGATACGTCCTTTAATGATGTACTGAAGTCCCATTGGGGATGAAGAGGACAGGAAGTAGATAAGTCCTTTAATGATGTACTGAAGTCCCATTGGGGATGAAGAGGACAGGAAGTAGATAAGTCCTTTAATGATGTACTGAAGTCCCAATGGGGATGAAGAGGACAGGAAGTAGATACGTCCTTTAATGATGTACTGAAGTCCCAATGGGGATGAAGACGACAGGAAGTAGATACATCCTTTAATGATGTACTGAAGTCCCATTGGGGATGAAGAGGACAGGAAGTAGATAAGTCCTTTAATGATGTACTGAAGTCCCAATGGGGATGAAGAGGACAGGAAGTAGATACGTCCTTTAATGATGTACTGAAGTCCCATTGGGGATGAAGAGGACAGGAAGTAGATACGTCCTTTAATGATGTACTGAAGTCCCATTGGGGATGAAGAGGACAGGAAGTAGATACGTCCTTTAATGATGTACTGAAGTCCCATTGGGGATGAAGAGGACAGGAAGTAGATACGTCCTTTAATGATGTACTGAAGTCCCAATGGGGATGAAGAGGACAGGAAGTATATATTAAAAAGAATAAACACAAAGCTGCCAAACTGGCGTTGCATATTATCCTCACGCAGGAGATGCTAACTACTATTAACTGCTACTAACAAACAAACTAACTAACTTGCTAACTATCTACCTAACTGATAGCTAGCTAACTAACCAACTAAATGCTAACACAACTAACTAACCAACCAACTGCTAACTAACTAAACAAATACCTGCTAATAAACTAACAAACTCACTAACTAACTAACCAACTGCTATCCAACTAACTGACTAACTGCTAACCAACCAACTAGCTCACCTACCTACCTACCTACCTACCTACCTACCTACCTACCTACCTACCTACCTACCTACCTACCTACCTACCTACCTACCTACCTACCTATCTACCTACCTACCTACCTACCTACCTACCTACCTACCTACCTACCTACCTACCTACCTACCTACCTACCTACCTACCTAACTAACCCAACTACTGACCGTGCGGTGGTACTCTGCATACTGGTCGGCTGACCCTGGTTCTGAGGAGTGTCTCTGGAAAGAGCAGCCGAACTGGGGGCTCTTATCCTGGGTAGGAACAGCGAAGGTGAGGCCTGGGAACTGGAGGCTCTTATCCTGGGTAGGAACAGCGAAGGTGAGGCCTGGGTAACCCCCCTCTGGATCCAGGTCTGCCTGGACGCCGGCCGTCACGCTGTTGGAGCGCTTGAACCGAGCACGCCTGGGAGGAGAGGAGGGGAAGGAGGGGAGGAGGGTTGGGCTGTATCTACTGTAAATACACACTAACACTATTCATGCAGAGACAGACAGAGATTAGATGAGGGAGATTCAGGGAATTTTTTCCTTTGTCATATTGAACTTCGATAATAACTGGGTGTAAACATGACTACTGTGTATACACCCGGAAAAGGGTGAGAGTGTGACATCCGGGGAAGAGTGAGAGTGTGACACCCGGGAAAGGGTGTGAGTGTGACACCCGGGGACAGAGACAGAAAGAGACAGAAAGGAAGAGAACGAGACAGAGATGGAGAGAGAGAGAGAAAGAAGAGAGAGAGATCGAGAGAGAGAGATATATATATAGAGAGAGAGAAAGACAGAGAGACGGCGAGAGAGAGATAGAGAACGAGAGAGAGAGAGAGAGAGAGAGAGAGAGAGAGAGAGAGAGAGAGAGAGAGAGAGAGAGAGAGAGAGAGAGAGAGAGAGAGAGAGACGGAGAGACGGAGAGAGAGAGAGAAAGAGAGCGAGAGTAGAGATGAAGGCAGTGAGGAAGAAGACAACTCCTCTCTCACTGGGTGTGAAAAAACAATATTTCTCCTTACAGTGGAGTGAGCTGTAATGACATTTGTAAACATTTAATGTGTGTTATTAAGCTGTAATAATAACAGTACCTCTTGTCCTCCTCCACCTGCAGCCCTATATAGTTCATAACTGTTCATGTAAGTGTTATAAGTGGTCTTATAACAGTATTGAGTGTTATAACAGTACCTCTTGTCATCCTCCACCTGCAGCCCTATATAGTTCATAACTGTTCATGTAAGTGTTATAAGTGGTCTTATAACAGTATTGAGTGTTATAACAGTACCTCTTGTCGTCCTCCACCTGCAGCCCTATATAGTTCATAACTGTTCATGTAAGTGTTATAAGTGGTCTTATAACAGTATTGAGTGTTATAACAGTACCTCTTGTCATCCTCCACCTGCAGCCCTATATAGTTCATAACTGTTCATGTAAGTGTTATAAGTGGTCTTATAACAGTATTGAGTGTTATAACAGTACCTCTTGTCCTCCTCCACCTGCAGCCCTATATAGTTCATAACTGTTCATGTAAGTGTTATAAGAGGTGTTATAACAGTACCTCTTGTCCTCCTCCACCTGCACTCCTATAGAGTGAACCCCTCTCAGAGCCTTGCTCTCCGCGTCCGAGTCTGACAGGGTCCCCGAGCTGTCCACCTGACACACACACAGGGTCAAAGGTCAGATATCATTCAAACAAATGTTATTTACACTTAAAACAAATGTATTGAATGTACCTGGTTTAGGACACACTGAAATAAACAAACAGAAACATGGGAATAAATTACATCTCTATAAAAAAATGACACGTAAAAAAAGCCCTCCTCAACCTGCTTACCTGTACAGCGATAGAAGGCCTCCAATTCCTTCCTCTTCCTTCCGTCTTGTTCTCCTCCTGTCCTACTCCTCCTCCTCCTCTTCCTCCTCCTCCTCCTCCCATCTTACTCAGCACCATACTGTTCTGTGGGAGGGAGGCAGACTTCCACAGACTCCCCCCTGCCCGCCTCACATCCCTCTCTCCCCTCTCCCTTCCCCTGGGTCCCTCCAGGAGACTATCCGCGGAGCCGCTATGTTTGACTCTGATGGGTCCCTGTCCTCCTCCTCCATAGGGCATCAGCTCCCGGCCACCCCGGAGGACCCCGTCCAGACTCTCGGCTGAGTTGGAGTGCTGGCGGGAGCGACCTTGTCCTGGTCCTGTGTAGTAACCCCTTTCCCTGGACATCTGACCAGACACCGCAACTACAGAAACAGACAGGAGATACATGATGTAGTTGGAGTGGATCCCCTGGAGGTCTGACCAGACACACAGGCAGAGTTGCAAAGAAAAAGCCATATCTCAGACTGGCCAATAAAAATAAAAGATTAAGATGGGCAAAAGAACAAAGACACTGGACAGAGGAACTCTGCCTAGAAGGCCAGCATCCCGGAGTCGCCTCTTCACTGTTGACATTGAGACTGGTGTTTTGCGGGTACAATTTAATGAAGCTGCCAGTTGAGGACTTGTGAGGCGCCTGTTTCTCAAACTAGACACTCTAATGTACTTGTCCTCTTGCTCAGTTGTGCACCGGGGCCTCCCACTCCTCTTTCTATTCTGGTTAGGGCCAGTTTGCTCTGTTCTGGTGAAGGGAGTAGTACACAGCGCTGTATGAGATCTTCAGTTTCTTGGCAATTTCTCATCAATCAATTAGCCTTTTAAAATGATAAACTTGGAATAGGTAACACAACGTGCCATTGGAACACAGGAGTGATGGTTGCTGATAATGGCCCTCTGTACGCCTATGTAGATATTCCATTAAAAATCATCTGTTTCCAGCTACAATAGTCATTTACAACATTAACAATGTTGTCATGACGCTGGCCTGGGGGTAGGTTTATGACAGTCATAAATACCTCTCCCCCCTTTTTTCCTCTCTCTACCCTACTGATGAGACTATGGAAAATCACTTGGTTAACATAGAGATTCTGGGAACATCAGAAGGTGGGGGGAAATGAACCATATTTTGGTAATCCAACCAAATGAACATATGTGGTGGTACTTAATGAATATGAAATTATTCGTGATGGGATGAAATGTGATTTTAGCTTCTAACATGTGAGAATTGGGTTTTCATGAGTGAATTAGGCCCGACTCAGTGGCCCGCCCACTTGAAGAGACATTGGTTATAAACTATGAAACACGCCCTCCTCTCCCTTCCTGTATAAAGCCTTGACGACAATATAGCTTCCTGTTCCGGGGACATTAACTTCTCTAGGGTAGGAGGCAGCATTCGAAATTTTGGATGAATAGCATGCCAAATTAAACTGCCTGCTACTTGGGCCCAGAAGATATGATATGCATATAACTGGTAGATTTGGTCAGAAAACACTCTAAAGTTTCCAAAAACTGTTAAAATAGTGTCTGTGAGTATAACAGAACTGATTTGGCAGGCGAAAACCTGAGAAAAATCCATTCGGGAAGTAGTTTCTTTTTTGGTTTTGTAGTTTTCTATTCAATGCCATTACAGTATCCATTGACTTAGGACTCAAATTGCAGTTCCTATGCCTTCCACTAGATGTCAACAGTCTTTAGAAATTGTTTCAGGCTTGTATTCTGAAAAATGAGGAAGTAAGAGCAGTCTGAATGAGTGGACCCTAAAGTGTCACAGAGCTTTTTGATGCGCACAACCGAGAGAGTGCCTTTCTTGTTTACCTTTTAAATTGATGATGTTATTGTCCGGTTGAAATATTATCGATTATTTAGGCTAAAAACAACCTGAGGATTGAATATAAACATCGTTTGAAATGTTTCTATGAACTTTACGGATACAATTTGGATTTTTTGTCAGCCTGTTTTGACTGCGTTTGAGCCTGTGGATTACTGAAGAAAACGCGCGAACAAAACTGAGGATTTTGGATATAAAGAGACTTTATCGAACAAAAGGAACATTTATTGAGTAAATGAATGTCTGCTGAGTGCAACCATATGAAGATCATCAAAGGTAAGGGATTAATTTTATCTCTATTTCTGACTTGTGTAACTCTTCTACTTGGCTGGTTACTGTTTGTAATGATTTGTCTGCTGGGCTATGTTCTTAAATAATCGTAATGTATGCTTTCGCCGTTAAGGCGACGGCCTTGACGTTAGAAGGGCTGGTGACACCTACAGAACAAAGCCAATCTCAGCTACCTAACGAAATTAGCATTGAATTCCCACGTGAAGAGGACGATCGACACGTCGAATATGATGAATTTCGACAATACCAGCCAGTATATAGCATGAGCATATAAGCATGGCAACGGGGTATGAACTTTGAACTCTGATTCACTCCAGCCGCCAAGCGTGGACTGGGAAAGGACAGACAGGGTATACCGTCTACCACACAACGACGTTACTAAAGCGGGTACAGTTTACCACCAGAGACGCTCGTCAAAGGATGGAAGAACTCTTGGGCAACTCGGCCTTCCATCTACCACCAACCTGTTGAAGCGCAGCTCAGAGTAAATATTCATTGCATTTTCCTTTCCCAAATGGGCGGTAATTTAGAATGCATAAGATTCTGTATTTACGATAGAGTAGCTGCCTACGGCCCGATAGAGACATCGCTTCTCCCTTTGTTCTTCAGTCTTCCCGCTCTTTCACTCAAACCCAGCCCCCTTTCCTTTGGGTAACCAGCTGTCATATCTGTTCCGTCCGCTAGGGATGTTTTCCTATGACATAATTTGTAATCAAGGTATGATTCATTCTGTGTATATGTAAATCTGTGTGATTAGTTAGGTATTTAGTAAATAAACCCAATTTTGTATTGCTGATTCAACTTGTTAGCCAGGGTTTGTTTAGATATCCAAGAATTTACAACTTTCAGATGAGACTGAAATAAGGTGACGGTTAATATTGACTGCTATTGATGTAAAATATTACTAGGTCTTTAAGAGTTTATTCGGAAGATAACAGCTCTATAAATATTATTTCGTGGTGCCCCTCCTCTCTAGTTAATTACATTTACATGATTAGCTCAATCAGGTAATATTAATTACAGAGAAAGGATTTTATAGAATAACATGTCATATCACTTAATCCGGCATAGCCAAAGACACGACAATGTCTACACTGTATTTCTGATCAATTTAATGTTATTTTAATGGATTTTTTTTTTGCTTTTCTTTCAAATACAAGGACATTTCTAAGTGACCCCAAACTTTTGAACGGTAGTGTATATATATATATATAATAATTATATATATATTAAAAACATTACCCCTTTTTCTTACCAATTTTGCGGTATCCAATTGGTAGTTACAGTCTTGTCCCATCGCTGCAACTCCTGTACGGACTCGGGAGAGGCAAAGGTCGAGAGCCATGCGTCCTCCGAAACACGACTCAACCTAGCCGAACTGCTTCTTGACACAATACCCACTTAACCCGGAAGCCAGCCGCACCAATGTGTCAGAGGAAACACTGTATACCTGGCGCCCGTGTCAGCGTGCATGCGCCCGGCCGGCCTTGGAGTCGCTAGAGCGCGATGGGACAAGGATATCCCTGCCGGCCGAACCCTCCCCCTAACCCGGATGACGCTGGGCCAATTGTGCGCCGCCCCATGGGTCCCCTGGTTGCGGCCGGCGGCGACAGAGCCTGGCCTTAAACCAGGATCTCTAGTGGCACAGCTAGCGCTGCGATGCGGTGTCTTAGACCACTGTGATACAGCCTGGACTCTAACACAGGATCTCTAGTGGCACAGCTAGCACTGTGATGCGGTGTCTTAGACCACTGTGATGCAGTGTCTTAGACCACTGTGATGCAGTGTCTTAGACCACTGTGATGCAGTACCTTAGACCACTGTGATGCAGTGCCTTAGACCACTGTGATGCAGTGTCTTAGACCACTGTGATGCAGTGTCTTAGACCACTGTGATGCAGTGCCTTAGACCACTGCGATACAGTGTCTTAGACCACTGTGATGCAGTGTCTTAGACCACTGCGCCACTCGGGAGACCTCAATCATCCACAAGTTTACCCATTCACTCATCCAAATCTCACTCCTCCAAATCTCACTCATCCAAATCTCACTCATCCAAATCTCACTCATCAATGTCTCACTCATTCAAATCTCACTCCTCCAAATCTCACTCATCCAAATCTCACTCATCAATGTCTCACTCATCCAAATCTCACTCATCCAAATCTCACTCATTCAAATCTCACTCATTCAAATCTCACTCATTCAAATCTCATTCATCCAAATCTCATTCCTCCAAATCTCACTCCTCCAAATCTCACTCATCCAAAGGTGCATTTAGACTTAGTTGACCTACCATCAGTGATTCCCAGGTCAACAGAGTGGCTATGATGTTGTCTGGGTCGTCCCAGGGCAGGCTGGCCTGTGTTCTGGAAGTAGGTATCCTGGGTAGACTCTGTACTGCTCTGAGCTCTCACAGAGATGATAGGCTTGGACAAACGGGGAGGGAGAGGGGGAGGGCCACCCTTACGGTATGGGAAAACTGGAGAGAGAGAGAGAGAGAGAGAGAGAGGGAGAGGGAGAGGGAGGAGGGAAATGAAGATGGAGGGTGAGAGAGAGAGAGAGAGAGAGAGAGAGAGAGAGAGAGAGAGAGAGAGAGAGGGAGAGATGGAGAGAGAGAGGGAGAGATGGAGAGAGAGAGGGAGAGGGAGGGAGAGATGGAGAGAGAGAGGGAGAGAGGGAGAGGGAGGGAGAGATGGAGAGATGGAGAGAGAGAGGGAGAGGGAGGGAGAGATGGAGAGGGAGGGAGGGAGAGAGGGGGAGGGAGGGAGAGATGGAGACAGTGGGAGAAGGAGAGGGAGATGGAGACGAAGAGAGAGAGAGAGAGAGAGATGGAGGAAGATGGAGGAAGATAGGGAGAGGGGAAGAATATAATAAATAGTTAATATCTGAATCTATTGTAGAATGATACAAAAATTAAGGGTATGAAAAGAGAGAGAAGGGAGGAGAAGGATGAACAGAAAGCGAAGGAAGAGATTGTAATCGATGCAATTTGAAATACCAGCCGCTAAAATACATCCTCCATTTTAGAGACAGAAGCCCATGGGGTGTGATGCATGTTGTGAGGAGAGAGAGAGACAGATACAGACAGACAGAGAGAGAGACAGAGAGAGAGAGAGAAATAGAGAAATAAAGAGAGAGAGAGAGAGAGAGAGAGACAGAGACAGAGACAGAGACAGAGACAGAGACAGAGACAGAGACAGAGAGAGAGAGAGAGAGAGAGAGAGAGAGAGAGAGAGAATAAATGGCAAAGCTGTCAGTATCTTTCTCTGAATACAGTATGTCTGTTCCTCTAACTCTAACTTTACTATTTTCTTAAGAAGATAAAGCCATTTCCTGTGAGGAATATTGAAATGAGGAATCACAAGCACACACAGTCCTCTGCACTGGATAAACACACACACATCCACACAGTCCTCTGCACTGGATACACACACACACATCCACACTGTCCTCTGCACTGGATACACACACACACAGTCCTCTGCACTGGATACACACACACCCACACAGTCCTCTGCAGTGGACACACACACACACACACACACACACACACACACACACACACACACACACACACACACACACACACACACACACACACACACACACACACACACACACACACACACACACACACACACACACACACACACACACACACACACACACAGTCCTCTGCAGCACTTTTAAATGCTTTGCTCCACTAGCTTCTTCATTTCCGACCCACTTGTCTCGGGAAGAAGTGATGAGCCCAAAAGAAAAGCTCTCTGCCTGAGTGTGTGAGTGTGTTGTGAGTGAGTGAGTGAGTGAGTGAGTGAGTGTGTGAGTGAGTGTGCGTTGTGAGTGAGTGAGTGAGTGTGTGAGTGAGTGAGTGTGCGTTGTGAGTGAGTGAGTGTGTGTTGTGAGTGAGTGAGTGAGTGAGTGTGTGTTGTGAGTGTGTGTTGTGAGTGTGTGTGTGTGTGGTGTGAGTGTGTGGTGTGTGTGTGTGTTGTGAGTGAGTGTGTTGTGAGTGAGTGTGTGTTGTGAGTGTGTGTTGTGAGTGTGTGTTGTGTGGTGTGAGTGTGTGGTGTGTGTGTGTGTTGTGAGTGAGTGTGTTGTGAGTGAGTGTGTGTTGTGAGTGTGTGTTGTGAGTGTGTGTTGTGTGGTGTGAGTGTGTGGTGTGTGTGTGTGTGTGTGTTGTATTTGACTCTTCACAGCAGCTTTGATAAATCTCTGGGGGATTTTCAGGTCTAAGCCAGAAAATATGAGCCCTGTAAAGTACTGATGATAGCTCACTGGAGAGAGACCCAGAGGACGGACACACACACACACACACACACACACACACACACACACACACACACACACACACACACACACACACACACACACACACACACACACACACACACACACACACACACACACACACACACACACACACACACACACACACTCACACACAGTAGAGATAGAGAGGAAAAGAGGAAGAGAGAACGCTGAGGAGAGTTAAAGGAAATTACAGAGAGAGTAGAAACACAAGAAGGAGAAGAGAAGGTGAGAGGGAGAGATGAAATTCGAGAGGGAGAGATACAGTTCGAGAGGGAGAGATACAGTTCGAGAGGGAGAGATACAGTTCGAGAGGGAGAGATGAAGTTCGAGAGGGAGAGATGAAGTTCGAGAGGGAGAGATGAAGTTCGAGAGGGAGAGATATGAAGGGAGGGAGAGATAAAGAGGGAGACATAAATGGAAAGAGAGAGGGAGAGATAAAAGAAGGAGAGACTGAGAGATAAAGGGAAGGAGATAGGGAGAGATAAGGGGAAGGGGAGAGGGAGAGATAAAGGAAAGGAAAGACGGGGAGAGAAAGTTAGAGAGCAAGAGATGACGTGAGGGAGAGATACAGGGAGAGATACAGGGAGAGCAGCTGGAGACAGTGAGTTATGATGATAATAATAAACATTCCAGTCATCGTTATGGAGACAGAGGAGAGAGAGATTACACCAGGGAGGGAGATGGAGAGAGGGAGAAATGGAGAAATGGAGAAATGGAGAAATGGAGAGAGGGAGATAGAGAGAGACAGATAGAGAGAGAGAGAGAGGAGAGAGAGAGGCAGATAGAGAGGGGGAGATGGAGAGAGGGAGATAGAGAGAGAGAGAAGACTTTGAAGACTCCATAGACTCTAACCAATTCTGGGAAAATTGGAAAACACTAAACAAACAACAACACGAAGAATTATCTATCCAAAATGGAGATGTATGGGTAAACCACTTCTCCAATCTTTTTGGCT
Source organism: Salvelinus namaycush (assembly GCF_016432855.1). Lineage (NCBI taxonomy): Eukaryota > Metazoa > Chordata > Actinopteri > Salmoniformes > Salmonidae > Salvelinus > Salvelinus namaycush. The sequence goes on from NC_052333.1 coordinate 1,761,470, forward strand.
CTATAACAAAGAATAAAGAGCAAAAACATATACATGATCAAATACAAATCCTAGAATCAACTATTAAAGACTACCAGAACCCACTGGATTCTCCAATTACCTTGAATGAGTTACAGGACAAAATAAAAACCCTCCAACCCAAAAAGGCCTGTGGTGTTGATGGTATCCTTAATGAAATGATCAAATATACAGACAACAAATTCCAATTGGCTATACTAAAACTCTTTAACATCGTCCTTAGCTCTGGCATCTTCCCCAATATTTGGAACCAAGGACTGATCACCCCAATCCACAAAAGTGGAGACAAATTTGACCCCAATAACTACCGTGGAATATGCGTCAACAGTAACCTTGGGAAAATCCTCTGCATTATCATTAACAGCAGACTCGTACATTTCCTCAATGAAAACAATGTACTGAGCAAATGTCAAATTGGCTTTTTACCAAATTACCGTACAACAGACCATGTATTCACCCTACACACCCTAATTGACAACCAAACAAACCAAAACAAAGGCAAAGTCTTCTCATGCTTTGTTGATTTCAAAAAAGCCTTCGACTCAATTTGGCATGAGGGTCTGCTATACAAATTGATGGAAAGTGGTGTTGGGGGTAAAACATACGACATTATAAAATCCAAGTACACAAACAACAAGTGTGCGGTTAAAATTGGCAAAAAACACACACATTTCTTCACACAGGGTCGTGGGGTGAGACAGGGATGCAGCTTAAGCCCCACCCTCTTCAACATATATATCAACGAATTGGCGCGGGCACTAGAACAGTCTGCAGCACCCGGTCTCACCCTACTAGAATCCGAAGTCAAATGTCTACTGTTTGCTGATGATCTGGTGCTTCTGTCACCAACCAAGGAGGGCCTACAGCAGCACCTAGATCTTCTGCACAGATTCTGTCAGACCTGGGCCCTGACAGTAAATCTCAGTAAGACCAAAATAATGGTGTTCCAAAAAAGGTCCAGTCACCAGGACCACAAATTCCATCTAGACACCGTTGCCCTAGAGCACACAAAAAACTATACATACCTCGGCCTAAACATCAGCACCACAGGTAACTTCCACAAAGCTGTGAACGATCTGAGAGACAAGGCAAGAAGGGCCTTCTATGCCATCAAAAGGAACATAAATTTCAACATACCAATTAGGATCTGGCTAAAAATACTTGAATCAGTCATAGAGCCCATTGCCCTTTATGGTTGTGAGGTCTGGGGTCCGCTCACCAACCAAGATTTCACAAAATGGGACAAACACCAAATTGAGACTCTGCATGCAGAATTCTGCAAAAATATCCTCCGTGTACAACGTAGAACACCAAATAATGCATGCAGAGCAGAATTAGGCCGATACCCACTAATTATCAAAATCCAGAAAAGAGCCGTTAAATTCTACAACCACCTAAAAGGAAGCGATTCCCAAACCTTCCATAACAAAGCCATCACCTACAGAGAGATGAACCTGGAGAAGAGTCCCCTAAGCAAGCTGGTCCTAGGGCTCTGTTCACAAACACAAACACACCCCACAGAGCCCCAGGACAACTGCACAATTAGACCCAACCAAATCATGAGAAAACAAAAAGATAATTACTTGACACATTGGAAAGAATTAACAAAAAAACAGAGCAAACTAGAATGCTATTTGGCCCTAAACAGAGAGTACACAGTGGCAGAATACCTGACCACTGTGACTGACCCAAACTTAAGGAAAGCTTTGACTATGTACAGACTCAGTGAGCATAGCCTTGCTATTGAGAAAGGCCGCCGTAGGCAGACATGGCTCTCAAGAGAAGACAGGCTATGTGTACACTGCCCACAAAATGAGGTGGAAACTGAGCTGCACTTCCTAACCTCCTGCCCAATGTATGACCATATTAGAGAGACATATTTCCCTCAGATTACACAGATCCACAAAGAATTTGAAAACAAATCCAATTTTGATAAACTCCCATATCTACTGGGAGAAATTCCACAGTGTGCCATCACAGCAGCAAGATTTGTGACCTGTTGCCACAAGAAAAGGGCAACCAGTGAAGAACAAACACCATTGTAAATACAACCCATATTTATGTTTATTTATTTTAACTTGTGTGCTTTAACCTTTTGTACATTGTTACAACACTGTATATATATAATATAACATTTGTAATGTCTTTATTGTTTTGAAACTTCTGTATGTGTAATGTTTACTGTTAATTTGTATTGTTTATTTCACTTTTGTATAATATCTACCTCACTTGCTTTGGCAATGTTAACACATGTTTCCCATGCCAATAAAGCCCCTTGAATTGAATTGAATTGAATTGAATTGAGAGAGAGAGAGACAGGGACAGAGAGAGAGAGAGAGAGAGACAGAGACAGAGACAGAGACAGAGACAGAGACAGAGAGAGAGAGAGAGAGAGAGAGAGAGAGAGAGAGAGACAGAGAGAGAGAGAGAGAGAG
>NC_052333.1:1766422-1802718 GCF_016432855.1 Salvelinus namaycush
GGCTGATTATCTCTACTCTGTCAGAGATACGAAGCAGAGACAGATCCTTACCAAGTACAGGCTGAGTGACCACCGACTGGCAATAGAAACCGGCAGACATAAAAAGACATGGCTACCCAAAGAGGAGCGTGTATGTGGTCACTGCACGACAGGGGAGGTAGAAACAGAGATGCACTTTCTCCTTTACTGTGAGAAATATTCCTCACCAAGAGAATCATTATTCACAGAAATGACTACATTTATTTCAAATTTCTACTTATTAAACCCAGAGGAAAAACAACAAATACTCATACCATACCAGTACTGAAGAGGAACAATATGTATTTGACAGAGAGAGAGAGACAGAGAGTGAAACAGAGACAGAGACAGAGACAGAGTCACTGGTACTTCCTGCTTTAGTTTTTACTTGTAAGTAATTATCGTCAGATTTGCCAAACGGAGGGTGAGAGCTTTGTATAAGTGTGTGGAGTAGGTTTTTCAGGTGGTCTAGAAATTGTTTTCCCTCTGGTAGTGCGACCAAAACGGATTTAAGTTTTGTGGAGGATGAATCAGAATTAGTTGGGTAACATAGATAAATAAGATGTTTTATTGACATAATATGCTTATGTGAGATACTTGTCATCAGAATGTCTCCCTTTGGACTATACTGTTGCACTTTAGCCTTCTCAGCTGGGGCTCAGTCACTTGGAGCCCAGAGAGGGGAGAGGTCAGGCTTGTCTTTTACATGTCTCTGGTAATATGCAGAATATCAGAAAGGGAGAGGTCAGAATGGAACATTGTCTTCATATGTGAATGTATCTGTTAAACCATGTGAAGGGATGGCGTGATTAAGGGGGAACCAATTATTTCTTGGCTCCACAATGTCTGCGCAAGTCACTCCCCTCAGTGAGCTTGTCCAGGAGTGGGGAGAAGAGGGGGTTTACTTGAGATGGGAGAATATAGAGTTGACAATTGATATATGCCATTGGATGAGGTAATGTTTTGGTACTATGAAGTACCAGGAACGAGATTAGAACCTCGTTTTAGAGACCAAACAGTGATAATTTATAGCGAATGCAATCTCGCTAAGGGATACTCCTTTCTCAAGTAAAAGGCCCTTTGTGAAGTTTCTGAGATCTGTTCCTAAGATCTGTGGTTCGTCATGTAAGTTGAGAGCGGTGAATCTTTGCTATAAAAGATCTCAGTTGCCATTACGTTGACACTCTCAACTTTTCATAAGAAATAGTGAATTGTTGAAAGTCAAATGCTATTGCAAAGCTTAATTATTATTAAAGGTGAAGTTTAAGTTTAACTCTGACTGGTGTGTGGTTTGTAACTCTCCTCGTTTGGTAATACAGGAAATTGCCACGACAGTTTGCCTGCATTAACTTTTTAGGGATAAGGGGCAGCATTTTCACTTTGGATGAATAGCGTGCCCAAATTGAACTGCCTCCTACTCTGTTCCAGATGCTAATATATGCATATTAATATTACTATTGGATAGAAAACACTCTGAAGTTTCTAAAACTGTTTGAATTATGTCTGTGAGTTTAACAGAACTCATATGGCAGGCAAACTTCCAAACAGGAAGTGGAAATTCTGATGCTGGTCGATATTCAACTCATCGCCTGTTCAAATACCAGTAAGATATGGATCTGTTTGCACTTCTTACGCCTTCCACTAGATGTCAACAGTCTGTAGAACGTTGAATGAAGCTTATACTGTGTTGTGGGGCCGGATGGGAGGTGTTTGAGTCAGTGGTCTGGCAGATTGCCAGTTCTTGGTCAAGCGCTTTCCTCATGATATCGCCTTGCGTTCCATTACTTCTACAGACACGAAGGAATTCTCCGGAATGTTATTGGACATATATGATAACAACATCCTGAAGATTGATTCTCTACTTAGTTTGACCAGTTTATTCGAGTTGTAATATAACATTTTGAAGTTTTCGTCCGACGTTATGCGTGACTTGCACAAGCGTTTGGATATGTTTACTAAACGCGCTAGCAAAAGTATCTACTTGGACATAAATAATTGACATTATCGAACAAAACAACAATTTATTGTGGAACTAGGATTCCTGGGAGTGCATTCTGATGAAGATCATCAAAGGTAAGGGAATATTTATGATGTAATTTCGTATTTCTGTTGACTGTTGACGTATTTCTGTTTTTTTATATCTGAGCGCCGTCTCAGATTATTGCATGGCGTGCTTTTTCCGTAAAGTTTTTTTGAAATCTGACACAGCGGTTGCATTAAGAACAAGTGTATCTTTAATTCTATGTAAAACATGTATCTTTCATCAAAGTGTATGATGAGTATTTCTGTTATTAGATGTGGCTCTCTGCAATTTCTCCGGATATTTTGGAGGCATTTCTGAACATGGTGCCAATGTAAACTAAGATTTTTGGATATAAATATGCACATTATCGAACAAAACATACATGTATTGTGTAACATGATGTCCTATGAGTGTCATCTGATGAAGATCATCAAATGTTAGTGATTCATTTTATCATAATGTTGACAGAACGTTCTAGAACGACCACTAGGAGCGCTGTTTCTGGATGATAATTTTCTTGTTTGCTTTATATTTGAGTGTGATCTTATTGCATCACATCGGTCTGTGCTGGTAAATAGACGGCTATGAACAAAAATATATATAGATGAGAACTCTCTTGGTAGACAGTGTGGTCTACAGCTTATCATGAGGTACTCTACCTCAGGCGAGCAATACCTCGAGACTTCCTTAATATTAGACATCGTGCACCAGCTGTTATTGACAAATATTCACAAAACCCCAGCCCTCGTCTTACCAGACGTAACTGTTCTGTCCTGCCAATGCACGGAGAACCCAGACAACCGTATATTATCCGTGTCGTCGTTCAGCCATGACTCGGTGAAGCATAAGAGATTACAGTTTTTAATGTCCCGTTGGTAGGATAGTCTCTAAACAGAGATCATCCAGTTTATTCTCCAGTGATTGCACGTTGGTCAATAGAACGAATGGTAGAGGACGGTTACCCACTCGTCAACAAATTCTCACAAGGTACCCCGACCTCCACCCGCTGTATTTCCGTCTTTTCTTTACGAGAATGACGGGGATTTGGGCCTGGTCTCGGAGGAAGCTGTGTATCCTTCGCGTCGGACTCATTAAATAAAATATCTTCGTCCTGTTCGAGGTGAATAATCGCTGTTCTGATGTCCAGAATCTCTATTTGGTCATAAGAGACGGGTAGCAGCAACATTATGTACAAACCAAGTTACAAACACAGTTGGTTAGGAGCCTGTAAAACAGCTAGCGATCCCTGCAGGCGCCATTATCCGTAGCAGCTCTGAAAGTGTCTTACCTGTGAGCTGGTCAAAGAGCGTGTGTAGCTCCGAGAGCGTGCATGACTTTTGGGCTTGGTTCGGCTGTTAGCGTAGGGTAGAGTAGAATCTACACACTCCTTACATGAGTACCTACACACACACACACACACGCACACACACACACACACACAGACACACACACAGACACACACACACGCACACACAGTAAAATTAGATTAACAGTCAACCTCCAGCTCCTCCAACTCAATCATTTCCATCTTCCTCATCATCCTCATCATCATCAACAAGGTGACAGATTTCATACGTGATGGTAGTATGACACCCCCCCTCCTCCCCTTACTTGGTGGTGGATGACCTGTGGTCCATGCTGACAGAGCGTCTGAAGGCCTCTCTCTGGGCGATGATGGTGGTTTTAGGAGAGGCTTTAGGACTGGCGTCAGAGTCCTGACTATCATCGTCTCCCATGGCCTTGACGTAGCTGCCGCTCCGCATGCGCCTGCAGGGGATCTCCCCCCCTCCGTCAGGACCACCCCACTCCACCCCGTCTGACGGGACCTGGACACACACACACACGCACACACACACACAAAAATGTAAATGTATGAACACACAAAAGTAGAAAGACACCCAACACACACACACACACACACACACACACACACACACACACCACACACACCCAACACACCACACACACACACACACACACACACACAACACACACACCACACACACACCACACACACACACACACACACACACACACACAACACACAAACACACCCAAGACACACACACAAACACACCCAACACACGCACACACACACACACACACACAACACAGCGCCAACACACAAACACGCGCACACACGCACACACGCGCACACACGCACACACGCACAACACGACACACGCACGCACACACGCACACACACACACAACACACACACACACACACACACACACACACACACCCACACACACACACACACCCAAGACACACACACAAACACACCCAAGACACACACACAAACACACCCAACACACCCACAATACACACACACACACACACACACACGCGCACACCACAACACTGCGCACACGCACACAGCGCACACACGCACCACAGCACACACGCACGCCAAACGCACACAACGCACACGCGCACACACCACCAACACCACACACACACACACACAACACACACACCACCACACACACCACCACCAACACCCCACACACACACACACACACAACACCACACACACACACACACACCACACACACACACACCAACACACCACCACACACACACACACACAACACACACCACACACACACACACACACAAACAACACCAAGACACACACACACACACACAGAGGGAAAGAGAGACCCTTGGTAGTGACACATTCATCACATGCATTAAAAAAAATAATTAATAGCTATAGTTATTTTGTTAAATCCATTTTTTAAAGTTAAAAAGTGTTAGATCACATTCCATCCATTGAACATCGAGACATCGACAATAACACTATTACTAGGCTTTTGGACAAACCTAGGGACTTTTCCAGAAAACCCCGTTTAAAGATTCCCAGAATAAGGAAGGAATAAACAGGAAGTCCTTTCTGAAAAGCCGGGAACTTTGAGGAAAGTTACCTGATTTAAAAAAAATACCTTATAGGCTTAACTCTTTTATGCGGCAAGAGGTTTAGACAGGGCAAGAGGTTTAGACAGGGCAAGAGGTTTAGACAGGGCAAGAGGTTTAGACAGGGCAAGAGGTTTAGACAGGGCAAGAGGTTTAGACAGGGCAAGAGGTTTAGACAGGGCAAGAGGTTTAGACAGGGCAAGAGGTTTAGACAGGGCAAGAGGTTTAGACAGGGCAAGAGGTTTAGACAGGGCACGAGGTTTAGACAGGGCAAGAGGTTTAGACAGGGCAAGAGGTTTAGACAGGGCAAGAGGTTTAGACAGGGCAAGGTTTAGACAGGGAAGAGGTTAGACAGGGCAAGAGGTTTAGACAGGGCAAGAGGTTAGACAGGGCAGAGGTTTAGACAGGCAGAGGTTAGACAGCAAGAGGTTTAGACAGGGCAAGAGGTTTAGACAGGGCAAGGGTTAGCAGGCAAGAGGTTTAGACAGGGCAAGAGGTTTAGACAGGGCAAGAGTTTAGACAGGGCAAGAGGTTTAGACAGGCAAGAGGTTTAGACAGGGCAAGAGGTTTAGACAGGGCAAGAGGTTTAGACAGGGCAAGAGGTTTAGACAGGGCAAGAGGTTTAGACAGGGCAAGAGGTTTAGACAGGGCAAGAGGTTTAGACAGGGCAAGAGGTTTAGACAGGGCAAGAGTTTAGACAGGGCAAGAGGTTTAGACAGGGCAAGAGTTTAGACAGGCAAGAGGTTAGAAGGGCAGAGGTAGACAGGGCAAGATGTTTAGACAGGGCAAGAGGTTTAGACAGGCAAGAGTTTAGACAGGGCAAGAGGTTTAGACAGGGCAAGAGGTTTAGACAGGGCAAGAGGTTTAGACAGGGCAAGAGGTTTAGACAGGGCAAGAGGTTTAGACAGGGCAAGAGAACGAGGCATCCCTTTCTATTGAATCAAGATGTCCTTCTAATCTATACCAATAACACCACGGGGGAATCAGGGTCTAAACACGCAATGTTCATTTCGCTAGTCAAATACTGTTAGCTAGTTAGTCAGTCTGGCTTGTGCAAACATGTGTACACACTCACGTACACACACACACACACACATGCACACGTCACACAGACATGCACACAACCACATATAGCATGTGTACACACATACACACACACAGACGCACGCTCATAAAGGCACTTACACACAGACAGGAGCATGCCGCACTGCACAGCACGAACGCCAGTTATGTGAGAGAAAGACAGGAAGAGAAAACGGAGACTTACAGAGAGAGAGAAACTCTGACAGCTTGAAAAACACTAATACAGAAAGAGAAGGAGAGCGTGAGCTAGAAGCAGACAGAGAGGAACACGGAACATCAGGCACACCCACTTATAAATACTGTACCCTCACATGTACGCACACACACAGAAAGGCTGACAGTAAATTATAGTATAGTATGGAATGGCATGGTATATTATATTATGGTATAGTATAGTATATTATATTATGGTATAGTATAGCAGTGTATAGTATATTATATTATGGTATAGTATAGTATATTACAGTATGGTATAGTATAGCAGTGTATGGTATATTATATTATGGTATATTATAATATATTACAGTATGGTATAGTATAGCAGTGTGTGGTATATTATATTATGGTATAGTATAGTATATTACAGTATGGTATAGTATAGCAGTGTATGGTATATTATATTATGGTATAGTATAGTATATTACAGTATGGTATAGTATAGCAGTGTATGGTATATTATATTATGGTATAGTATAGTATATTACAGTATGGTATAGTATAGCAGTGTATGGTATATTATATTATGGTATAGTATAGTATAATACAGTATGGTATAGTATATTATAGTATATTATGGTATAGTATATTACAGTATGGTATAGTATAGCAGTGTATGGTATATTATATTATGGTATAGTATATTATATTACAGTATGGTATAGTTTATTATAGTATATTATGGTATACTATATTACAGTATGGTATAGTATAGCATTGTATGGTATGGAATGGTATGGTATAGTATAGTGTGTTATAGTATGGTATAGTATAGTATAGTATGTTATGGTATGGTATATTACAGTATGGTATAGTATAGCATTGTATGGTATGGAATGGTATGGTATAGTATAGTATGTTATGGTATGGTATACTACAGTATGGTATAGTATAGTATGGTATGGTATAGTATAGTATGTTATATAATATTATGGTATAGTATATTATAGCAAGGTTAAGTATGATATAGTATAGTATGGTATAGTATTTTATGGTATAGTATCTTATGGTGTAGTATATTATAGGATATTACGGTAGAGTATTTAATAGTATGGTATAGTATATTATAATATGGTATAGGATATCGTGGAATAGTTTATTATAGTATGGAATAGCATATTATAGAATGGTATGGTATGGTAAAGTATAGTATGGTATATTATAGTACAGTATAGTATGGTATGACATGGTATTTGTAGTATGTTATAGTATAGTATGGTATGGCATGGCATATTGTACTATAGTATGGTATATTATAATATGGTATAGTATATTATGGTATCATATATTATGGTATGGTATGGAATGGTATAGTATATTATAGTATGGTGTGTTATAGAATAGTATAGTAGGGTATAGCATGGTATAGTATGGCACGGTATATTAAAATAGGGTATACTATAGTATGGTGTAGTATATTATGGTATGGTATATTATAGTATAGTATATTATAGCATGCTATAGTATAGTATAGTATAGTATGGAATGCTATATTATAGTATTGTATATTGCATTATAGTATGGCAAAATATATTATAGTACGGTATAGTATAGTATATTATAGTGTAGTATATTGTATTATGGTATGGTATATTATAGTATAGTATATTATAGCATGCTATAGTATAGTATAGTATAGTATGGAATGCTATATTATAGTATTGTATATTGCATTATAGTATGATATAATATATTATAGTACGGTATAGTATATTATAGTGTAGTATATTGTACTATGGGATGGTATATTATATTATGGTATATTATATTATAGTATAGTTAGGTATAGTATATTATATTATAGTATATTATAGTATGGTATATTATAGTATAGTCTAGTATGGAATGCTATATTATAGTATTGTATATTGTATTATAGTATGGCAAAATATATTATAGTACGGTATAGTATATTATAGTGTAGTATATTGTATAATGGTATGGTATATTATATTATGGTATATTATATTATAGTATGGTATGATATATTATAGTATGGTATAGTATATTATAGTGTAGTATATTGTATTATGGTATGATATAATATATTATAGTATGGTATAGTATATTATAGTGTAGTATATTGTATAATGGTATGGTATATTATATTATGGTATATTATATTATAGTATGGTATGATATATTATAGTATGGTATAGTATATTATGGTATAGTATGGTACAGTATAGTATGGTATGGTATACTATATTATAGTATGGTGCAGTATAGTATAGTATGGTATGGTATAGTATATTATGGTATAGTGCAGTATTCCATGGTATGGTTATATGGTATAGTATGGTATGCCCTAGTATTTTATAGTATGGTAGACTATAACATAGTACGGTGTATTATAGTATGGTATGGTATAGTATGGTATGCCCTAGGGGTTTATAGTATGGCATTGTATAGTATAGTATGGTATAGTATACTATAGTATAGTATAGTATAGTGTATTATGGTACAGTATAGTATATTATAGTATGGTATGCCCTAGTATTTTACACTATGGTGTGGTATGGTACCACATAGCCACCGTGCTTCTACACCTGCATTGCTTGCTGTTTGGGGTTTTAGGCTGGGTTTCTGTACAGCACTTCGAGATATTAGCTGATGTACGAAGGGCTATATAAAATAAACTTGATTTGATTTGATAGTATACTATAGTATGGTATGGTATAGTATATAATGGTATGTTTTAGTATATTATGGTATGTATGGTATAGTATATTATACCAAAGCATTGGTGAATACTTGTTTTTGATTGGCTAGAAGAGCGTTCTAGAATGGACATTAAACCAGATAACAGGACAGTTGGAAAAGATATCATGACTCCTTGCAATCGTGATGCAATAAACACCCACACATGCAGACTGCACTTAATACAAAGTCACAGAAAGATAAACCAACAACCACACAAACTGAACTTGAATACAACGAGGAAAAACTTAGCTTGCATTTATTTGTTTATGGAGAGACGTGTTTTTGGGGCATCTGATGACTTAATGTGGTGAGTGACGAACATTAATTTCTCTGGTTCCTACTGTTGCAGTCATGATGTTTAGTTTAGTGTTGCTATGATGTCATATCCTCCCTCATGTTTCTAGTTTATTGTTGCTATGATGTCATATCCTCCCTCATGTTTCTAGTTTAGTGTTGCTATGATGTCATATCCTCCCTCGTGTTTCTAGTTTATTGTTGCTATGATGTCATATCCTCCCTCATGTTTCTAGTTTAGTGTTGCTATGATGTCATATCCTCCCTCATGTTTCTAGTTTAGTGTTGCTATGATGTCATATCCTCCCTCATGTTTCTAGTTTAGTGTTGCTATGATGTCATATCCTCCCTCATGTTTCTAGTTTAGTGTTGCTATGATGTCATATCCTCCCTCATGTTTCTAGTTTAGTGTTGCTATGATGTCATATCCTCCCTCATGTTTCTAGTTTAGTGTTGCTATGATGTCATATCCTCCCTCATGTTTCTAGTTTAATGTTGCTATGATGTCATATCCTCCCTCATGTTTCCAGTTTAGTGTTGCTATGATGTCATATCCTCCCTCATGTTTCTAGTTTAGTGTTGCTATGATGTCATATCCTCCCTCATGTTTCTAGTTTAGTGTTGCTATGATGTCATATCCTCCCTCATGTTTCTAGTTTAGTGTTGCTATGATGTCATATCCTCCCTCATGTTTCTAGTTTAGTTTTGCTATGATGCCATATCCTCCCTCATGTTTCTAGTTTAGTGTTGCTATGATGTCATATCCTCCCTCATGTTTCTAGTTTAGTGTTGCTATGATGTCATATCCTCCCTCATGTTTCTAGTTTAGTGTTGCTATGATGTCACATCCTCCCTCACATTTCTAGTTTAGTGTTGCTATGATGTCATATCCTCCCTCACGTTCCTAGTTTAGTGTTGCTATGATGTCATATCCTCCCTCACGTTTCTAGTTTAGTGTTGCTATGATGTCATATCCTCCCTCACGTTTCTAGTTTAGTGTTGCTATGATGTCATATCCTCCCTCACGTTTCTAGTTTATTGTTGCTATGCTGTCATATCCTCCCTCGTGTTCCTAGTTTAGTGTTGCTATGCAGTCAAATCCTCCCTCGTGTTCCTAGTTTAGTGTTGCTATGCAGTCAAATCCTCCCTCGTGTTCCTAGTTTAGTGTTGCTATGCAGTCAAATCCTCCCTCGTGTTCCTAGTTTCACCAGCTGTTTTCAGCAACGGGTATTTTTGAATTCGGTTGTCGTATTGGCAGGTTTCCTAGCAGCAAACTATTTAGCTAGCTTGTAGCCTTGTGTTTGATATGGAATACGATCTCCTCGTAATGAACAGTCCGTGTTGACTAATGTCCTGACGGGAAGGCTAACTTTTCTAAATATGTCAGGCAAAGTACGTTCATCTCTAGGAGACAGAACACGTCTCCTTCCTGAGCGGTATGACGGCTGCGTGGTCCCATATTGTTTATACTTGCGTACTATTGTTTGTACAGATGAACGTGGTACCTTCAGGCATTTGGAAATTGCTCCAAAGGATGAACCAGACTTGTGGAGGTCTACAATTTTTTTTCTGAGGTCTCTGCTGATTTCTATTGATTGTCCCATGATGTCAATCAAAGAGGCACTGAGTTTGAAGGTAGGCCTTGAAATACATCCACAGGTACACCTCCAATTGACTCAAATGAAGTCAATTAGCCTATCAGAAGCTTCTAAAGCCATGACATGATTTTCTGTAATGTTCCAAGCTGTTTAAAGGCACAGTCAACTTAGTGTATGTAAACTTCTGACCCACTGGAATTGTGATACAGTGAATTATAAGTGAAATAATCTGTCTGTAAATAATTTTTGGAGAAATTACTTGTGGACGCTGATGTCCTAACCGACTTGCCAAAGCTATAGTTTGTTAACAAGATATTTGTGGAGTGGTTGAAAAACAAGTTTTAATGACTCCAAAATAGTGTATGTAAACATCCGACATCAACTGTACTTATGTACATGTGATATACATTTCTAAAAAACATTTATTACTGCTGGAGAGGGTTAGCTGGAGTAGGAGGGGGAGGGGGAGGGAAATGACTTTACTGCTAGAGAGGGTTAGGAGGTGGAGGAGGAGGGACATTACTTTACTGCTGGAGAGGGTTAGCTGGAGTAGGAGGGGGAGGGGGAGGGAAATGACTTTACTGCTAGAGAGGGTTAGGAGGTGGAGGAAGAGGAGGAGGGGGAGGGACATTACTTTACTGCTGGAGAGGGTTAGGAGGTGGAGGAGGAGGGACATTACTTTACTGCTGGAGAGGGTTAGGAGGTGGAGGAAGAGGAGGAGGGGGAGGGAAATGACTTTACTGCTGGAGAGGGTTAGCTGGAGTAGGAGGGGGAGGGGGAGGGAAATGACTTTACTGCTAGAGAGGGTTAGGAGGTGGAGGAGGAGGGACATTACTTTACTGCTAGAGAGGGTTAGGAGGTGGAGGAAGAGGAGGAGGGGGAGGGAAATGACTTTACTGCTAGAGAGGGTTAGGAGGTGGAGGAAGAGGAGGAGGGGGAGGGAAATGACTTTACTGCTAGAGAGGGTTAGGAGGTGGAGGAGGAGGAGGAGGAGGAGGAGGGGGAGGAGGGACATTACTTTACTGCTAGAGAGGGTTAGGAGGTGGAGGTGGAGGAGGAGGAGGAGGAGGGGGAGGAGGGACATTACTTTACTGCTAGAGAGGGTTAGGAGGTGGAGGAGGAGGAGGAGGAGGAGGAGGAGGAGGGACATTACTTTACTGCTAGAGAGGGTTAGGAGGTGGAGGAGGAAGAGGGACATTACTTTACTGCTAGAGAGGGTTAGGAGGTGGAGGAGGAAGAGGAGGAGGGGGAGGAGGAGGGGTAGGGGGAGGGAAATGACTTTACTGCTAGAGAGGATTAGGAGGTGGAGGAAGAGGAGGAGGGGGAGGGCAATGACTTTACTGCTAGAGAGGGTTAGGAGGTAGAGGAGGAGGAGGAGGGGGAGGGGGAGGGCAATGACTTTACTGCTAGAGAGGGTTGGGAGGTGGAGGAAGAGGAGGAGGAGGAGGAAGTGAAAAGCATTACATATCTGCAACTCATTTTCTTTACTTACTTTCAGATAGAGGGAAAACCAACGATGTTTTTTTAAGTGTACGTCCTTACTTCCTGTGGGTCCCCTGTGTGTTTCCTGTGTCTAAGGTAGTGTACTATATAGGGAATAGGGATCTGGTCTATAGTAGTGCACTATATAGGGAATAGGGATCTGGTCTATAGTAGTGTACTATATAGGGAATAGGGATCTGGTCTATAGTAGTGCACTATATAGGGAATAGGGCTCTGGTCTATAGTAGTGTACTATATAGGGAATAGGGATCTGGTCTATAGTAGTCTACTATATAGGGAATAGGGATCTGGTCTATAGTAGTGCACTATATAGGGAATAGGGCTCTGGTCTATAGTAGTGTACTATATAGGGAATAGGGATCTGGTCTATAGTAGTGTACTATACAGGGAATAGGGCTCTGGTCTATAGTAGTGCACTATATAGGGAATAGGGCTCTGGTCTATAGTAGTGCACTATATAGGGAATAGGGCTCTGGTCTAAAGTAGTGTACTACACTGCTCAAAAAAATAAAGGGAACACTAAAATAACACATCCTAGATCTGAATGAATGAAATATTCTTATTAAATACTTTTTTCTTTACATAGTTGAATGTGCTGACAACAAAATCACACAAAAATGATCAATGGAAATCAAATTTATCAACCCATGGAGGTCTGGATTTGGAGTCACACTCAAAATTAAAGTGGAAAACCACACTACTAGCTGATCCAACTTTGATGTAATGTCCTTAAAACAAGTTAAAATGAGGCTCATGTGGCCTCCACATGCCTGTATGACCTCCCTACAATGCCTGGGCATGCTCCTGATGAGGTGGCGGATGGTCTCCTGAGGGATCTCCTCCCAGACCTGGACTAAAGCATCCACCAACTCCTGGACAGTCTGTGGTGCAACGTGGCGTTGGTGGATGGAGCGAGACATGATGTCCCAGATGTGCTCAATTGGATTCAGGTCTGGGGAACGGGCGGGCCAGTCCATAGCATCAATGCCTTCCTCTTGCAGGAACTGCTGACACATTCCAGCCACATGAGGTCTAGCATTGTCTTGCATTAGGAGGAACCCAGGGCCAACCGCACCAGCATATGGTCTCACAAGGGGTCTGAGGATCTCATCTCGGTACCTAATGGCAGTCAGGCTACCTCTGGCGAGCACATGGAGGGCTGTGCGGCCCCCCAAAGAAATGCCACCCCACACCATGACTGACCCACCGCCAAACCGGTCATGCTGGAGGATGTAGCAGGAAATAGGGCTCTGGTCTAAGGTAGTGTACTATATATAGGGAATAGGGTGCCATAGGGCTCTGGTCTAAGGTAGTGTACTATTAGGGAATAGGGTTCCATAGGGCTCTGGTCTAAAGTAGTGCACTATATAGGGAATAGGGTGCCATTAGGGACGTAGCCTAAGTTATTATTGTGAAAGAAGCTTGATTGGTTTCTTATATATATATAGGTATAATATCAGTTAAAATAGCATGACACCATGTTGAAATGAGGCTCCAAAATACCCCCCCCCCCCCCCCCCCCCCCGCGCTATATTCAAATATCTGAAAAGCTCTTCTGTAAGAGTTAGATATGGAGAGGGCGTTTGACGTTTGGTCATTTGAGACAGTGTCTTTCTTTCCCAGAGTCAGGAAGCTGGATCTACACTGCCTACACATGGCGTGGAACATGGACTTAAACGCCACTTTGGACAAACTTTGATTTTGGAGTTAACAGACACTTTAAGGTCACTATTTCCCCTCATCTAATCTAATACGCAAACGCGTATTGCACAAAGTAACCTTCAACATTTTAACGGACATTATTCACGATGAAAGCTACAGGTGCAAACCTCCCTCCCTCCCTCCCTACCTCCCTCCCTTCCTACCTCCCTCCCTCCCTCCCTCCTTCCCTCGCTCCCTCCTTCCCTTCACCCTCCCTCCTTCCCTCTCACCCCTCCCTCCCTCCCTCCCTCCCTCCCTCCCTCCCTCCCTCCCTCCCTCCCTCCCTCCCTCCCTCCCTCCCTCCCTCCCTCCCACCCACCCACCCACCCACCCACCCACCCACCCACCTACCTGTAGGTAGTGAAAGGTCCTCTCCTTCAGTTTGTTCTCCAGCGGTACCAAGGCCTTGTCATAGCCTCCTTCTCCTCCTCCTCCTCCTCCTCCTCCTCCTCCTCCCCGGACAGACGATGGGTACACCTCTCTAGCCTGGCTGACCGTCATGGCCGACCATGTGCTCCTCTTCAGAGAGTGTTGCCCTGGCACTCCATGGTACCCTACCACTCCTCCTCCTCCTCCTCCTCCTCCCCCTCCACCACCCTCCCCCCCTGCCAGGGCCAGAGTGGTACAGGCCATGCACTCCCCCGGCCCGGGCCCTGGTGGTACACTCCCCTGCTTGGGCAGTTTCTTCATGGTCAGCTCCTGGATAGCAGCGTCCAGACTCTCGTGGCCCGTGGGGTACCCGCCTCGCCCGCCACCTCGACCACCTGGCCTGGTGTTGCCCCCGGTTACCAAGAAGCTGCTGTCACTATCGAGGTTGTCGTCGGAGCTCCACCACCCCGCAGTTCGGCTCCTGTGCCGCCGGCCGGAGGATTCGTGGCGCCCATCCCCGCTCTTGGAGCGCTCGCGGGACTTGCTGCGCCTCGCCGAGCGGGATTGGTGCCCCGAATTGTTGTGCCCGCCACCCTCCTCTCCTCCGCTCCTGGGCCCTCCTCCTCCTCTTTCTCGGTATTCCCCTCCTCGTGTACCGTTGTATTCCCTCTTCGACGGCGCCTCGAGGGAGTGGGACTTGGCGAAGAGTTTCTGGACTGAGTGAACCAGGTGGCGAATACGGGAGGGGCTCTCGCTGCGCTGCTCCGCCCCGCTGGCCCTCCTCTGGTACTGCAGGGTGTGAAACCCGTCAGGGTGGAAGGGAAGTGACTGATCCTGGAGGTTAGGAGGCATGCGGTGCATTTTACCCCCGTGACCCCCCACCGTGGACAGACAATCCTCACATGAGTCGTACAACTGCTGGGTCGGGGGGTGCTGGCTGGGGTGGGAGCGGGGGAACGTCCCCCCTCCAGAGTGGGCGTGGGAGCGATGCTCCAGAGCTTGGGGTTCTGGGGGACCGCCGGGGGGGTAGAAGGGGTGCCCCGCTCGGTCGTAGTGTTCAGAGGGGTGGCGGTGATACTCTCGGACGGAGCCAGGGCCCGGGCCGGGGTCACATTGTGTGTGCCCCCCGCCAGAAGAGTGCTGGGACAGGCTGCGGCTGACGTGATACCCCTTCATGGAGGAGACCGGGGGGGCATGGTGGGCCACCCGGGCCGAGAGGGGACGCTGTGGGCGCGACAGGGCTGCGCCGGACTCACCTAGCAAGGAGGAGAGGGAGAGAGAGAGAGAGACAGAGAGAGAGACAGAGAGAGCCAGAGGGAGCGAGAGAGAGAGAGAGAGAGAGAGAGACAGAGAGAGACAGAGAGAGAGACAGAGACAGAGACAGAGACAGAGAGAGAGAGAGACAGTGAGAGAGAGAGAGATAGCGAGAGAGAGAGAGAGAGAGAGAGAGAGAGAGAGAGAGAGCGAGAGAGAGAGAGAGAGAGAGAGAGAGAGAGAGAGAGACAGCGGGAGAGAGAGAGAGAGACAGCGAGAGAGAGAGAGAGAGAGAGATAGAGAGAGAGAGACAGAGAGAGACAGCGAGAGAGAGAGAGACAGCGAGAGAGAGAGAGACAGAGAGAGAGACAGCGAGAGACAGCGAGAGAGAGAGAGACAGCGAGAGAGAGAGAGACAGAGAGAGAGACAGAGAGAGAAAGAGAGAGAGAGACAGCGAGAGAGAGAGAGACAGAGAGAGAGACAGCGAGAGAGAGAGAGAGAGACAGAGAGAGAGACAGCGAGAGAGAGAGAGACAGAGAGAGAAAGAGAGAGAGAGAGAGAGACAGAGACAGAGAGAGACAGAGAGAGAGAGGAGAGAGAGAGAGCGAGAGAGAGAGACAGCGGGAGAGAGAGAGAGAGAGACAGAGACAGACAGAGAGAGAGAGAGAGAGAGAGAAGGAGAGAGAGAGAGAGAGAGAGATGGAGTTTGTTATCATTTCAATCCAGATTAATTGAGAGGAAGTAAAATATAAAGAAACACAGATTGCTCAACATCCAGGGGAAACAGATGTTGATAACATATTGAACAGTAAATGCACTTTTCCTAAATACATTTTTTATAGATTTTCCCAAACAAAGATAAATAATTTCCAGCAGTTAGAATGTATCTCGCCAGCTGTAATAAGCTGGAAGACCAAAAATACTCTCTTCATTAAATTCTGTGAGGATAAATCACACCTCAAAGAACCTTTTTTGATATCTCTCTCTATCTCTGTCTCTCTCTTTCTTACACCTCCCTCTCTCTCTCTCTCTTACCCCTCCCCCTCTCTCTCTCTCTCTCTATCTCTGTCTCTCTTTCTTACACCTCCCTCTCTCTCTTCTCTCTCTCTCTCTCTTTCTTACTCCTTCCCCCTCTCTCTCTCTCTCTCTCTCTCTCTCTCTCTCTCTCTCTCAAGCCTCCCACATGCTTCGGTTCGCCTGGCACCGAGACAAACTCGGCTACGCGAACCAAACAAGTGTGTTCCCTTTTAAAAGACCTTCGCTTGAAAAAAGAGACAAAAAAAGCGGCAATAGTACTGTTTGTCCATCTTGAGACGCCGTAGCCAGTGTACACTTCATCAAAATAGTCAGAATTCATCCATGATAATCTGTCATTAATTTCAATGTTTTTACAGAGGAGATCTTAGTGGTACAATTTTACATCTAACTAAGATGTTTGGTGCAGTATTTCTCAATTGAAATTTTTTGCATGAAAACGAATTGAATGACAACAAACACATTTAACCCTTGTGTGGTGTTCGGGTCTGTGGGACCCATTTTCAATGTTCACTCAAAGAAAAGTGATACAACTAATTACTTTTTCAACCTGAGACTCATTGACCTTGGCTCATTTTCTGTGAAGAACATACAAAATAACACATTTATAACACATGTGGTGTTCAGGTCCGCTGGACCCGAGAGTAATAAAAGTGTGGAAAAGTGTGTGTGTAGGTGAAAACAAGTAAACAGGAAACAAAAAGGTTTGCTGTGTGGTTTTATTCTGTCTTCCTCCTCCCTGGGCCTACTGTTTCAACATAGCACCAAGAACCTGTCTGTCAGTCTCCCTGTCTCCCTGCCTGTCTCCCTGCCTGTCTCCCTGCCTGTCTCCCTGCCTGTGTCTCCCTGCCTGTGTCTCCCTGCCTGTGTCTCCCTGCCTGTCTGTCTGTCTGTCTGCCTGTCTGTCTCCCTGCCTGTCTGTCTGTCTCCCTGCCTGTCTCTCTGTCTGTATCCCTGACTGCCTGTCTGTCTGTCTCCCTGCCTGTCTGTCTGTCTCCCTGTCTGTCTGTCTCACTGCCTGTGTGTCTGTCTCCCTGCCTGTCTCCCTGCCTGCCTGTCTCCCTGTCTGTCTGTCTGTCTGCCTGTCTGTCTGTCTGTCTGCCTCCCTGCCTGTCTGTCTGTCTCCCTGCCTGCCTGTCTGTCTCCCTGCCTGTCTGTCTGTCTCCCTGCCTCCCTGTCTGCCTGTCTGTCTGTCTCCCTGCATGTCTGTCTATCTCCCTGCCTGTCTGTCTCCCTGCCTGTCTGGCTGTTTGTCTGTCTGTCTGTCTGTCTGTCTGTCTGTCTGTCTGTCTGTCTGTCTGTCTCCCTGCGTGTCTATCTGTCTCCCTGCCTGTCTGTCTGTCTGTCTGTCTGCCTGTCTGTCTGTCTGTCTGTCTCCCTGCCTGTCTGTCTGTTTGCCTGTCCGTCTGTCTGTCTGTCTGTCTGTCTGTCTGTCTGTCTGTCTGTCTGTCTGTCTGCCTGTCTGCCTGTCTGCCTGTCTGTCTGTCTCCCTGCCTGTCTGTCTGTTTGCCTGTCCGTCTGTCTGTCTGTCTGTCTGTCTGTCTGTCTGTCTGTCTGTCTGTCTGTCTGTCTGTCTGTCTGTCTGTCTGTCTGTCTGTCTGTCTGTCTCCCTGTGTGTCTGTCTGTCTCCCTGCCTACAATACAATACAATACATTATTACAATACATTATTACAATACATTACAATACATTATTACAATACATTATTACAATACAATACATTATTACAATACATTATTACAATACATTATTACAATACATTACAATACATTGTAAAAAAAAATGCTGTATTTTCCCCCAACTACCACAGCCAGGTGTTAATTGGGGGAGGGAAACAACAAATAAATAGCTTTGCCTGTGTGTCTCCTTACCACAATCAATCAGTACGGCAACAATGATCTCTGCAGAGAGAGAAGCTAGTGTGGAAGGAACGTCTTCCACTTGGGAAGATCAAGAATTTTATATGAGGATCATGTCTCTGTCAATTCGGAGTCTAACAATGAGTTGTAAGGAGAGGATGAGATTGACCCTCAGCCAACCCCAGGACCAGCCAATCAGCAACCAGCCCCAGGACCAGCCCGTCAGCAACCAGCCCCAGGACCAGCCCGTCAGCAACCACCCCCAGAACCAGCCCGTCAGCAACCAGCCCCAGAACCAGCCGGTCAGCAACCACCCCCAGGACCAGCCCATCAGCAGCCCATCAGCAACCAGCCCCAGGACCAGCCCGTCAGCAACCACCCCCAGAACCAGCCCGTCAGCAACCAGCCCCAGGACCAGCCCGTCAGCAACCACCCCCAGAACCAGCCCGTCAGCAACCAGCCCCAGAACCAGCCCGTCAGCAACCACCCCCAGGACCAGCCCATCAGCAGCCCATCAGCAACCAGCCCCAGGACCAGCCCGTCAGCAACCACCCCCAGAACCAGCCCGTCAGCAACCAGCCCCAGGACCAGCCCATCAGCAACCAGCCCCAGAACCAGCCCGTCAGCAACAAGCCCCAGGACCAGCCCATCAGCAACCAGCCCCAGAACCAGCCCGTCAGCAACAAGCCCCAGGACCAGCCCATCAGCAACCAGCCCCAGGACCAGCCCCAGGACCAGCCCATCAGCAACCAGCCCCAGAACCAGCCCGTCAGCAACAAGCCCCAGGACCAGCCCGTCAGCAACAAGCCCCAGGACCAGCCCATCAGCAACCAGCCCCAGGACCAGCCAATCAGCAACCAGCCCCAGGACCAGCCCGTCAGCAACCAGCCCCAGGACCAGCCCCAGGACCAGCCCATCAGCAACCAACCCCAGGACCAGCCCCAGGACCAGCCCATCAGCAACCAGCCCCAGAACCAGCAACAAGCCCCAGGACCAGCCCATCAGCAACCAGCCCCAGGACCAGCCCCAGGACCAGCCCATCAGCAACCAGCCCCAGAACCAGCCCGTCAGCAACAAGCCCCAGGACCAGCCCGTCAGCAACAAGCCCCAGGACCAGCCCATCAGCAACCAGCCCCAGGACCAGCCAATCAGCAACCAGCCCCAGGACCAGCCCGTCAGCAACCAGCCCCAGGACCAGCCCCAGGACCAGCCCATCAGCAACCAACCCCAGGACCAGCCCCAGGACCAGCCCATCAGCAACCACCCCCAGGACCAGCCCATCAGCAACCAGCCCCAGGACCAACCCGTCAGCAACCAGCCCCAGGACCAACCCGTCAGCAGCCAGCCCCAGAACCAGCCCGTCAGCAACCAGCCCCAGGACCAGCCCCAGGACCAGCCCCAGGACCAGCCCGTCAGCAACCAGCCCCAGGACCAGCCCCAGGACCAGCCCGTCAGCAACCAGCCCCAGGACCAGCCCGTCAGCAACCAGCCCCAGGACCAGCCCCAGGACCAGCCCGTCAGCAACCAGCCCGTCAGCAACCAGCCCCAGGACCAGCCCCAGGACCAGCCCATCAGCAACCAGCCCCAGGACCAGCCCCAGGACCAGCCCATCAGCAACCAGCCCCAGGACCAGCCCCAGGACCAGCCCATCAGCAACCAGCCCCAGGACCAGCCCATCAGCAACCAGCCCCAGGACCAGCCCCAGGACCAGCCCATCAGCAACCAGCCCCAGGACCAGCCCATCAGCAGCCAGCCCCAGGACCAGCCCCAGGACCAGCCCGTCAGCAACCATCCCAGGACCAACCCATCAGCAACCAGCCCCAGGACCAGCCCATCAGTAGCCAGCCCCAGGAACAGCCCCAGGACCAGCCCATCAGCAGCCAGCCCCAGGACCAATCCCAGGACCAGCCCGTCAGCAACCATCCCAGGACCAGCCCGTCAGTAACCAGCCCCAGGACCAGCCCATCAGCAACCAGCCCCAGGACCAGCCCGTCAGTAACCAGCCCCAGGACCAGCCAATCAGCAGCCAGCCCCAGGACCAACCTGTCAGCAACCAGCCCCAGGACCAACCTGTCAGCAACCAGCCCCAGGACCAACCTGTCAGCAACCAGCCCCAGGACCAACCTGTCAGCAACCAGCCCCAAGACCAACCTGTCAGCAACCAGCCCCAGGACCAGCCTGTCAGGAGCCAATTCATCAGTAGCCTGCAGGAAGAGAAATATGGATGTCAAAAAATTGCCCAAGGAATGAGCCACCCCGCATGGCTGCCAATGTGCTAAGGATGTAACCAGGGCCGGCGGTTACTGATGTGCAGGACATAAAGTCTTCTTTTGAACTGTTCATCCCAGACACCATCCAGAAAATCATTCTGGACTGCACCATGTTGGAGGGAAGGTGTGTTTTTGGAGAGAGATGGAAGCAGATGGACCAAAATCATTTACATGCATACTTTGGGGATCGTATCCTTGTTGGTGTTTTCAGATCCAATGGGGAATCCACAGAATCCCTGTGGGATGCAAAAACTGGCAGATAACTTTTCCGTGCAACAATGTCTCAGGAAAACTTCCACATTATTTACAGGATTATCTGCTTCGATAACCGAGGCACCAGACCAGCTCGGTGGCAGAGAGACAAGCTAGCTGCAGTCAGGTCAGTGCAGAGAGACAAGCTAGCTGCAGTCAGGTCAGTGCAGAGAGACAAGCTAGCTGCTATCAGGTCAGTGCAGAGAGACAAGCTAGCTGCAATCAGCTCAGTGCAGAGAGACAAGCTAGCTGCTATCAGCTCAGTGCAGAGAGACAAGCTAGCTACAATCAGGTCAGTGCAGAGAGACAAGCTAGCTGCAATCAGCTCAGTGCAGAGAGACAAGCTAGCTACAAGCAGGTCAGTGCAGAGAGACAAGCTAGCTGCTATCAGGTCAGTGCAGAGAGACAAGCTAGCTGCAATCAGCTCAGTGCAGAGAGACAAGCTAGCTACAATCAGGTCTGTGCAGAGAGACAAGCTAGCTGCAATCAGGTCAGTGTAGAGAGACAAGCTAGCTGCAATCAGGTCAGTGTGGAGAGACAAGCTAGCTGCAATCAGGTCAGTGCAGAGAGACAAGCTAGCTGCTATCAGGTCAGTGCAGAGAGACAAGCTAGCTGCTATCAGGTCTGTGCAGAGAGACAAGCTAGCTGCAATCAGGTCTGTGCAGAGAGACAAGCTAGCTGCATGCAGGTCAGTGTGGGACAAGTGGGTGGACCACCTTCCCCTGTTTTACAACCCTGGGCCCAACATTTCTGTTGATGAGCAGCATATGCAGCTTATGGGCCGCTGCCCCTTCAGTCAGTACTGAACCCGCAAAATATGGAATCAAGATCTGGGCTGTGATACTGCTTCATTATATGCGTGGAACTTGCAAGTGTATACGTGGACGCCAGGTTGTGCTGGACGTGACACAGCGACTCTGTGGCCACAACATCACATGCAATAACTTTTTTACTTCTCACAAGCTGGGACAGGAGCTCCTCAAGAGGAAGCTGACGATGGGACAGGAGCTCCTCAAGAGGAAGCTGACGATGGGACAGGAGCTCCTCAAGAGGAAGCTGATGATGGTAGGAATAGTACGGAAAAAACAAGCCAGAGCTTCCAGCTCAGCTGTTGAATACACGGAACAGGCCTATCAATCAGAGCGGCAGGTAGCCTAGTGGTTAGAGCGTTGGACTTCTAACCGAAAGGTTGCAAGATGGAATCCCCGAGCTGACAAGGTAAAAACCTGTCGTACTGCCCCTTAACAAGGCAGTTAACCCACTGTTCCTAGGCCATCATTGTAAATAAGAGTATGTTCTTAACTGACTTAATAAATAAATATATTATTGTGTTCAAGGCCTATCAAAGTGCCAAAGAAAGGCAAAAATGTAGTACTGAGTACACTGCATAGGGATGGGAGAATCTGTGGCCGGGACATCAAAAACCAGAAATCATAACGGATTACAATGCCACAAAAGGAGGGGTGGACAATTTAGACAAGCTGGTGACTGGCTACAACTGCAAAAGAACCCTACGCTGGCCACTTGTGATATTCTTCAACATCTTGGACATCTCGGCGTACAACGTGTTTGTCATCTGGACGGCATTGAACCCAGATTGGAACAGAGGGAAGCTCCAGAGGAGACAGATCTTTCTCGGGGAGCTGGGCAAGACATTGGTAAGACCTCAAATCCAGAGGAGACGTCTCTTTCTCCAGGAGCTGGGCAAGGCACTGGTAAGACCTCAAATCCAGAGGAGACGTCTCTTTCTCCAGGAGATGGGCAAGGCACTGGTAAGACCTCAAATCCAGAGGAGACGTCTCTTTCTCCAGGAGCTGGGCAAGGCACTGGTAAGACCTCAAATCCAGAGGAGACGTCTCTTTCTCGAGGAGCTGGGCAAGGCATTGGTAAGACCTCAAATCCAGAGGAGACGTCTCTTTCTCGAGGAGCTGGGCAAGGCGTTGGTAAGACCTCAAATCCAGAGGAGACGTCTCTTTCTCCAGGAGCCGGGCAAGGCGTTGGTAAGACCTCAAATCCAGAGGAGGCAACATATCCCAAGGACCCCAGCTTCTACAGCCATGGTGAGGAGGATTCAGGAGGAGGATGCTGATGCCCCGTCCGCCCCGACCCACAGAACCAACAACTCCAATACCGGAAGTAAGTGTGAGTGATGTTGTTGCATGTGTGTGTCTGACTCACTCCTTGGTCTGATGCAATAAAATGCAAAACTTCTTGTAAATATGGGGGCGCTGTTTCCCCATTGGAAAAAAATCGTGCCCAAATTAAACTGCCTCGTACTCAATTCTAGATCGTACAATATGCATATTATTATTACTATTGGATAGAAAACACTCTCAAGTTTCTAAAACCGTTTGAATTATATCTGTGAGTAAAACAGAACTCAATCGAGGCTCTGTTCCAGGGGCTTCCTATTCAATTGCCTGAAATCTATGGATCTACATGCACTGCATACGCCTTCCACTAGATGTCAACAGGCAGTGAGAGGTGGAATGGGGTGTCTAGCTTGATCTGAGGCCGAACAAGAGCTTTTGGAATGACATGTCTGGAAATTTCATTGTCTTCGAAGGCGCGAGAAGGAACCCCAGATTGTCTTCTGAAAAGCTTTCGGTATACACAGTAGATATCTCCGGCTCTGATTTTATTTGATAGATGTGATAAAAACATCATAAAGTAGTTTTTTTCAACCGAGTTATATCAGTTTATTGAACGTTTATTGCGAGTTTTGGAATTTTCTTTTCTTTGCGTCAGGTGAGTGACCAATCACTGACGATGGGGCTTATACTTCGACTTACGAACTTCGGCTTGCCTCCCCCAAAAATTGTGCGCACAAACAGCCGAAGGTCATAGCAAGGATAATTTTTGCTATTTGATTTTGAATTTTAAGACACCTTAAAGTATAAAAATATATATATATAAAAAAAAAAAATTGATGAAAAAAGATTTGTAAAGACCATACAAAGATATTGAATTTCATATTCGCTACATGGAACAACAGATAGTTCCTCCCCTCTCTAAAGAATCTAAAGGAAGTTTGTTCTGAATTGGACAGATCCTATATCTGAGAGATATAAAAAAAGATCAGGAAACATTTGTTATTCTATTTTTGACATGTACAAGAAAAAGTATGTGAACCCTTTAGAATGACCTGGATATCTGCATAAATTGGTCATAACATTTGATCTGATCTTCATCCAAGTCACAACAATAGACAAACACAGTCTGCTTAAACTAATAACACACAAACAATTATAATTGTTCATGTCTTTATTGAACACACCGTGTAAGGACCGATTCACAGTGCAGGTTGGAAAAAGTATTTAACAACTGTAAGGACCGACGCTAGAGAAGAGAAGCGGGAATGGGGAGACAACATTTAATAAGACACAGACACTAAACAGAACAGGAACAGCGTCACCGTGACAACATAACAGTCAGCGTCACCCTGACAACATAACGACATACGAACATTAAATCCTGAAGGAACAGACAGATATAGCGGAGGTAATGACACAGGTGATTGAGTCCAGGTGAGTCCAATAATTGCTGATGCTCGTGACGAGGGGAAGGCAGGTGTGCGTAATGATGGTGGCAGGAGTGTGTAATGCTGGGGATCCTGGCGCCCTCGAGCGGGAGACAATAACAGGTTGACCCTCCTTTGGCAGCAATAACCTCAACCAAACGTTTTCTGTAGTTGCGGATCAGACCTGCACAACAGTCAGGAGGAATTTTGGACCCATACATCTTTACAAAACTGTTTCAGTTCATATTCTTGGGATGTCTGGTGTGAACCGCTCTCTCTCTCTCTCTCTCTCTCTCTCTCTCTCTCTGGCTCTCTCTCTGGCTCTCTCTCTGGCTCTCTCTCTGGCTCTCTCTCTGGCTCTCTCTCTGGCTCTCTCTCTGGCTCTCTCTCTCGCTCCCTCTCTCGCTCCCTCTCTCGCTCCCTCTGGCTCTCAGAGGGAGCGAGAGAGAGAGCCAGAGGGAGCGAGAGAGAGAGAAAGGAGATGGAAGGTCATGCCACAGCATCTCAATCGGGTTGAGGTCAGGTCTGACTGGGCCACTCCAGAAGGCGTATTTTCTTCTGTTCAAGCCATTCTGTTGTTGATTTACTTCTCTTTTGAGTTGTTGTCCTGTTGCATCACCTAACTTATGTTGAGCTTCAGTTGGCGGAGAGAGAGCCTTACATTCTCCTGCAAAATATCTTGATGAACTTGGGAATTCATTTTTCCGTCGATGATAGCAAGCTGTCCAGGCCCTGAGGCAGCAAAGCAGCCCCAAACCATGATGCTCCCTCCACCATACTTTACAGTTGAGGATGAGGTTTTGATGTTGGTGTGCTGTGCCTTTTTTTCTCCACACATAGTGTTGTGTGTTCCTTCCAAACAACTACATTTTAGTTTAATCTGTTCACAGAATATTTTGCCAGTAGCGCTGTGGAACATCCAGGGCTCTTTTGCAAACCTCAGAAGTGCAGCAATGTTGTAATGGCTGTCGTAGTCGTTCTCCTCCTCAGACGAGGAGGAGCATGGATCGGACCAAGATGCGGATTGGTAAGTATTCATTATTTAATGGAAAAACAACAAACACTACAAAATACAAAAACCAACAAACGTGACTAACCCGAAACAGTCCTGTGTGGCCCAAACACTGACACAGGAACAAACACCCACAAAACACAAGTGAAACCCTGGCTGCCTTAGTATGATTCTCAATCAGGGACAACGATTGACAGCTGTCTCTGATTGAGAATCATACCAGGCCGAACACAAAATCCCAACATAGAAAATCAAACCTAGACCAACCCACCCAACTCACGCCCTGACCAACTAAAACAAATACATGACAAAGGAAAACAGGTCAGGAACGTGACAAATGTTTTGTTTGTACAGCAGTGGCTTCTTCCGTGGTGTCCTCCCATGAACATCATTCTTGTTTAGTGTTTTAACATATTGTAGACTCGTCAACAAAGATGTTAGCATCTTCCAGAGATTTCTGTAAGTCTATAGCTGACACTCTAGGATTCTTCTTAACCTCATTGAGCATTCTGCGCTGTGCTCTCGCAGTCATCTTCATAAACTGCAAGAGCATTCTGCGGCTATGGAACCCTGACCTGTTCACCGGACGTACTACCTGTCCCAGACCTGCTGTTTTCAACTCTCTAGAGACAGCAGGAGCGGTAGAGATACTGTTAATGATCGGCTATGAAAAGCCAACTGACATTTACTTCTGAGGTGCTGACCTGTTGCACCCTTGACAACCACTGTGATTATTATTATCTGACCCTGCTGGTCATCTATGAACATCTTGGCCATGTTCTGTTATAATCTCCACCCGGCACAGCCAGAAGAGGACTGGCCACCCCTCATAGCCTGGTTCCTCTCTAGGTTTCTTCCTAGGTTTTGGCCTTTCGAGGGAGTTTTTCCTAGCCACGTGCTTCTACACCTGCATTGCTTGCTGTTTGAGGGTTTTAGGCTGGGTTTCTGTACAGCACTTTGAGATATCAGCTGATGTAAGAAGGGCTTTATAAATACATTTGATTTGATTTGATCTTTGCAGGACGGCCACTCCTAGGGAGAGTAAACACAATGCTGACATTTCTCCATTTATAGACAATTTGTTTATTTTGTTTTTTACCGTGGACTGACTTGTAGAGACTCTTTTGTAACCCTGTCCAGCTTTATGCAAGTCAACAATTCTTAATCTTAGGTCTTCTGAGATCTATTTTGTTTCGAGGCATGGTTCACATCAGGCAATGCTTCTTGTGAATAGCAAACTCACATTTTGTGAGTGTTTTTTAACGGGACAGGGCAGCTCTAACCAACATATCCAATCTTGTCTCATTGACCCGACTCCGGGTTAGTTGACCCCTGACTCCAATTAGCTTTTGGAGAAGTCCTTAGCCTCAGGGTTCACATACTTTTTCCAACCTACACTGTGAATGTTTAAATGACGTATTCAATATAGACAAGAGAAATACAATAACGTATGTGTTATTAGTTCAAGCACACTATGTTTGTCTATTGTTGTGACTTTGCCCTCAAAATTATGCAGAAAACCAGATATTTCCAAAAGAGTTCACATACTTTTTCTTGCCACTGTATTTAACCCCTTATTTTTTTGTCACGAAACAGTCTCCTAATATACTGTACGTCCATAAATGTTTTCAACAGGTACCGTGGGACCTGTTTTCAACAGATACCGAGTCTTGTGAGGTCTGTGGGCATCCTAGAGCAAACACAACCGACATGTACGAGTCTCACCTTTCCCACAGAGGGAAAGTGTTTTAGCACAAACTGTTCGGGAAGCTACAGACGGTCGGCAGATGGGCTGTACCGACTTCAGACGAGTCCCAAGACACTTGTGGGGTTCTACAGTTTTTTAGGTCAAACCATTTGGAATGACGATTTTCTGAGATGACCGATTTTCGGAATGTCTCATGGTCTGATAATCACCATTCTAGCTCTGTCACCTTTCACCGCAGATGGGAAGTCTCCTGGTCTGATAAACACCATTCTAGCTCTGTCACCTTTCACAGCAGATGGGAAGTCTCCTGGTCTGATAAACACCATTCTAGCTCTGTCACCTTTCACAGCAGATGGGAGGTCTCATGGTCTGATAAACACCATTCTAGCTCTGTCACCTTTCACAGCAGATGGGAAGTCTCATAGTCTGATAAACACCATTCTAGCTCTGTCACCTTTCACAGCAGATGGGAAGTCTCCTGGTCTGATAAACACCATTCTAGCTCTGTCACCTTTCACAGCAGATGGGAAGTCTCCTGGTCTGATAAACACCATTCTAGCTCTGTCACCTTTCACAGCAGATGGGAAGTCTCCTGGTCTGATAAACACCATTCCAGCTCTGTCACCTTTCACAGCAGATGGGAAGTCTCATGGTCTGATAAACACCATTCTAGCTCTGTCACCTTTCACAGCAGATGGGAAGTCTCATGGTCTGATAAACACCATTCTAGCTCTGTCACCTTTCACAGCAGATGGGAAGTCTCATGGTCTGATAAACACCATTCTAGCTCTGTCACCTTTCACAGCAGATGGGAAGTCTCCTGGTCTGATAAACACCATTCTAGCTCTGTCACCTTTCACAGCAGATGGGAGGTCTCATGGTCTGATAAACACCATTATAGCTCTGTCACCTTTCACAGCAGATGGGAAGTCTCCTGGTCTGATAAACACCACTCTAGCTCTGTCACCTTTCACAGCAGATGGGAAGTCTCCTGGTCTGATAAACACCATTCCAGCTCTGTCACCTTTCACAGCAGATGGGAAGTCTCATGGTCTGATAAACACCATTCTAGCTCTGTCACCTTTCACAGCAGATGGGAAGTCTCATAGTCTGATAAACACCATTCCAGCTCTGTCACCTTTCACAGCAGATGGGAAGTCTCATGGTCTGATAAACACCATTCTAGCTCTGTCACCTTTCACAGCAGATGGGAAGTCTCCTGGTCTGATAAACACCATTCCAGCTCTGTCACCTTTCACAGCAGATGGGAAGTCTCATGGTCTGATAAACACCATTCTAGCTCTGTCACCTTTCACAGCAGATGGGAAGTCTCATGGTCTGATAAACACCATTCCAGCTCTGTCACCTTTCACAGCAGATGGGAAGTCTCATGGTCTGACAAAAACCATTCTAGCTCTGTCACCTTTCACAGCAGATGGGAAGTCTGACATATGTGGATGTGGTGGATTGAGAAGTTTTAAATGCATAAAAAAAAATCAGCTTAAACTTACATATTTTTTAATGGGGATTTTGTCATTATGCTAAATAGATTTTCACGGGGCGTGGACATCATCCTTAGGGGGGTTTTAATATGAATGAAGACAATGGGAGGGAAAGAGAGCGAGGTAGAGGAGGTCAGAGGAAAATAGAACACACAATATCAAACCCATATCAAACCATCTAAAGCCCTTATAAGGTATTCTACTACTGTCTTAATATGAGTGAAGACATACGAGGTGAGGGAAATATATATTTTTTAATCTAAATGCCCCTTTAAATAGAAATAACACTTGTGATATCCACGTTATCTATCTAAGCTATCGGAAACCTATTTCACAAAGGTCTTATCGTGACTTAACACCTGGAAGAAAATTTAAAAAAATCTATAATTTGGATACAATCTTCTGCTTTCCCCACATTAAGGTCTGCATATGTGGAGGGAGAAAGAGAGAGAGGTATAGAAAGGTCTGCATATGTGGGAACATGAGTGTCTGACTGTGTGTGTTGAGAGACAAGGGGAGAGAGAGGTGGGGGGAGAGAGAAGTGGGGAGAGAGAGAAAGAGAGAGAGGGAGAGAGAAATGGAGGGAGAGAGGAAGAGAGAGAGGGAGAGAGAAATGGAGGGAGAGAGAGAGGGAGAGAGAAATGGAGGGAGAGAGAAAGAGAGAGAGAGAAATGGAGGGAGAGAGAAAGAGAGAGAGGGAGAGAGAAATGGAGGGAGAGAGAAAGAGAGAGAGGGAAAGAGACATTGGAGGGAGAGAGAAAGAGAGAGAGGGAAAGAGACATGGAGGGAGAGAGAAAGAGAGAGAGAGAGAGAGATGGAGGGATAGAGAAAGAGAGAGAGGGAAAGAGACATGGAGGGAGAGAGAAAGAGAGAGAGAGAAATGGAGGGAGAGAGAAAGAGAGAGAGGGAGAGAGAAATGGAGGGAGAGAGAAAGAGAGAGAGGGAGAGAGAAATGGAGGGAGAGAGAAAGAGAGAGAGAGAGAAATGGAGGGAGATAGAAAGAGAGAGAAGGAGAGAGAAATGGAGGGAGAGAGAAAGAGAGAGAGGGAGAGAAATGGAGGGAGAGAGAAAGAGAGAGAGGGAGAGAAATGGAGGGAGATAGAGAGAAAGAGAAAGAGAGGTATAGAGGCATGGAGGACAAGCACTGAGATAATCGTTAAAAAGAGTGTGGCCCGTCCAGCCTTGATTGGTTGAATGAGAGTCACTACCCAGGAAGAGAGCAGAAATCCAGCCGTGTCATTGGAAGAGCACAGAGATCCAGCCGTGTCATTGGTGGAGCCGTATGGAGAAGCCGTGTCATTGGTGTAGCCGTGACGCGAGGTGGCCAGCTCACAGGCAGGAGTGTTATCTGATGGTACGAGTGCAGAAGCTGTTTCATCAACAAATATGTGTGTGTGTGTGTGTGTGTTTGTCTACTTGTGTGTGTGTGTGTGTGTGTGTGTGTGTGTGTGTGTGTGTGTGTGTGTGTGTGTGTGTGTGTGTGTGTGTGTGTGTGTGTGTGTGTGTGTGTGTGTGTGTGTGTGTGTGTGTGTGTTTGTCTACTTGTGTGTGTGTGTGTGTGTGTGTGTGTGTGTGTGTGTGTGTGTGTGTGTGTGTGTGTGTGTGTGTGTGTGTTTGTCTACGTGTGTGTGTGTGTGTGTGTGTGTGTGTGTGTGTGTGTGTGTGTGTGTGTGTGTGTGTGTATCTCGTCATTACCTTGAGAGTGTGTATGAGTGTTAGTGATGCCTACTTTCGTTGTTTATGAGGAGACAGTAAATTGAGCATCATAAATAAATATTGGACTATAAATTGTGACTTCCTGTCTCATACTGATGCTAAAATGTTTATTCTATTCTACTGAGCCATTTACTTTATGTTCCTATTCTTCTCTTTCATCATTTCTTATTGCTGAGAAGGAACACGCAGCTAAGCATTTAGTTGGACGATGTATACCATGCCTATCCCTTGTACATATGACCAATAAAACTACACTACCGGTCAAAAGTTTGAGAACACATACTCATTCAAGAGTTTTTCTTAATTTATTTTTAACTATTTTCTACATTGTAGAATAATAGTGAAGACATCACAACTATGAAATACCACATGGAATTATGTAGTAACCAAAAAAGTGTTGAAAACATCAAAAGAAAAATTCAAATAGTCACCCTTTGCCTTGATGACAGCTTTGCACACTCTTTGCATTCTCTCAACCAGCTTCATGAGGTAGTCACCTGGAATGCATTTCAATTAACAGGTGTGCCTTCTTAAAAGTTAATTTGTGGAATTTCTTTCCTTCTTAATGCGTTTGAGCCAATCAATTGTGTTGTGACAAGGTAGGGTTGGTATACAGAAGATAGCCATATTTGGTAAAAGACCAAGTCCATATTATGGCAAAAACAGCTCAAATAAGCAAAGAGAAACGACAGTCTATCATTACTTTAAGACTTGAAGGTCAGTCAATACGTAAAATTTCGTAAAATTTAAATTACGTAAATACGTAAAATTTCAAGAACTTTGAACTTTGAAAGAGCAGTTGAGAAAACCATCAAGCGCTATGATGAAACTGGATCTCATGAGGACCGCCACAGGAAAGGAAGACCCAGAGTTACCTCTGCTGCAAAGGATAAGTCCATTAGAGTTACCAGCCTCAGAAATTGCAGCCCAAATAAATGCTTCACAGAGTTCAAGTAACAGACACATCTCAACATCAACTGTTCAGAGGAGACTGTGTGAATCAGGCCTTCATTGTCAAATTTCTGCAAAAAAAACACTACTAAAGGACACCAATAAGAAGAAGACAGTAAATGTTGGACTATAAATTGTGACTTCCTGTAATAAGATGGTTAAGATGGCGCCAGAGAAGAAGACTGACATTTTACCAATTGTGTTTTTTTGTTTGTTTCTTTGCGCTGTTTGTAACTTTTTAAACTTATTTTGTACATAATGTTGCTGCTACCCTCTTATGACCGAAAATAACTTCAGGACATCAGAACAGCGATTACTCAGAGTCTGCGAATTAGCAGAATCCTTTTTATCCTTTAACGAGTCCGACGAGCCCGACGTGAATGACATACTGCTTTCCCGGGAACAGGCCCAGATGAAAAAATATACTTTTTTCAAAAAATTCAAAAAAATGAAAAAATGGTGTGTGCGTATGTATTCACCCCCTTTGCTATGAAGCCCCGAAATAAGATCTCGTGCAACCAATTACCTTCAGAAGTCACAGAATTAGTTAAATGAAGTCCACCTGTGTGCAATCTAAGTGTCACATGATCTGTCACATGATCTCAGTATATATATATATACACCTGTTCTGAAAGGCCCCAGAGTCTGCAACACCACTAAGCAAGGGGCACCAAGCAAGCGGCACCACCAAGCAAGCGACACCATGAAGACCATGGAGCTCTCCAAACAGGCCAGGAACAAAGTTGTGGAGAAGTACAGATCAGGGTTGGGTTATAAAAAAATATCAGAAACTTTGAACATCCCACAGAGCACCATTAAATCCATTATTAAAAAATGGAAAGAATATGGCACCACAGCAAACCTGCCAAGAGAGCCGCCCAACAAAACTCACGGACCAGGCAAGGAGGGCATTAATCATAGAGGCAACAAAGAGACTAAAGATAACCCTGAAGGAGCTGCAAAGCTCCACAGCGGACATTGAAGTACAGTCGTATGAAAAAGTTTGGGCACCCCTGACAATTTCCATGATTTCCATTTATAAATAATTGGGTGTTTGGATCAGCAATTTCATTTTGATCTATCAAATAACTGATGGACACAGTAATATTTCAGTAGTGAAATTAGGTTTATTGGATTAACAGAAAATGTGCAATATGCATCAAAACAAAATTAGACAGGTGCAGAAATTTGGGCACCCCAATAGAAAAATCACATCAATATTTAGTAGAGCCTCCTTTTGCTAAAATAACAGCCTCTAGACGCTTCCCGTAGCCTCTAATGAGTGTCTGGATTCTGGATGAAGGTATTTTGGACCATTCCTCCTTACAAAACATCTCCAGTTCAGTTAGGTTTGATGGTTGCCGAGCATGGACAGCCCGCTTCAAATCATCCCACAGATTCTCAATGATATTCAGGTCTGGGGACTGGGATGGCCATTCCAGAACATTGTACTTGTTCCTCTGCATAAATGCCCGGGTAGATTTTGAGCAGTGTTTTGGGTCGTTGTCTTGTTGAAATATCCAGCGCCGGCGTAACTTCAACTTTGTGACTGATTCTTCAACATTATTCCCAAGAATCTGCTGACATTGAGTGGAATCCATGCAACCCTCAACTTTAACAATATTCCCAGTACCGGCACTGGCCACACAGCCCCACAGCATGATGGAACCCCCACCAAATTTTACTGTGGGTAGCAAGTGTTTTTCTTGGAACGCTGTGTTCTTTTGCCGCCATGCATAACGTCCCTTGTTATGACCAAATAACTCAATATTTCATCAGTCCACAGCACCTTATTCCAAAATGAAGCTGGCTTGTCCAAATGTGCGTTTGCATACCTCAAGCAACTCTGTTTGTGGCATGTGTGCAGAAAAGGCTTCTTCCGCATCACTCTCCCATACAGCTTTTCCTTGTGCAAAGTGCCCTGAATTGTTGAACGATGCACAGTGACACCATCTGCAGCAAGATGATGTTGTAGGTCTTTGGAGGTGGTCTGTGGGCTGTTTTTGACCGTTCTCACCATCCTTCGCCTTTGCCTCTCCGATATTTTACTTGGCCTGCCACTTCTGGCCTGAACAAGAACTGTGCCTGTGGTCTTCCATTTCCTCACTATGTTCCTCACAGTGGACACTGACAGCTTAAATCTCTGTGATAGCTTTTTGTAGCCTTCCTCTAAACCATAATGTTGAACAATCTTTGTTTTCAGGTCATTTGAGAGTTGTTTTGAGGCCCCCATGTTGCCACTCTTCAGAGGAGAGTCAAAGAGAACAACAACTTGCAATTGGCCACCTTAAATAACTTTTCTCATGATTGGATGCACTTGTCTATGAAGTTCAAGGCTTAATGAGCTCACCAAACCAATTGTGTGTTCCATTTATTCAGTGCTAAGTAGTTACAGGTATTCAAATCAACAGAATGACAAGGGTGCCCACATTTTTGCATAGCCTATTTTTCACATCTGATTTAATTTCATACAACTTAATATTGCTACACTAAAAATCTTTGTCTGGACAATACCCCAGTACTCAGCTTTTATTAGAAAATGAATGGCATGCCACTGTGATCATTTTCTGTGATGACAGAGTAAATTATTATGCAGCCCCAGAGGGGTGCCCAAACTTTTTCATACGACTGTATCTGTCCATAGGACCACTTTGTCCTCCACAGAGCTGGCCTTTATGGAAGAGTGGCCAGAAAAAAAGCCATTGCTTAAAGAAGAAGAAAACACGTTTGGTGTTCGCCAAAAGGCTTGTGGGAGACTCCCCAAACATATGGAAGAAGAACACCATCCCCACAGTGAAGCTGGTGGTGGCAGCATCATGCTGTGGGGATGTTTTTATCAGCAGGGACTGGGAAACTGGTCAGAATTTAAGGAATGATGGATGGCGCTAAATACAGGGAAATCTTGAGGGAAACCTGTTTCAGTCTTCCAGAGATTTGAGACTGGGACGGAGGTTCACCTTCCAGCAGGACCAAGATCCTAAGCATACTGCTAAAGCAACACTTGAGTGGTTTAAGGGGAAACATTTAAATGTCTTGGAATGACGCCTGGGGAAGGGACCAAAGGGAGCGACATATATAGGGAATGTAATCAGGGAAGTGATGGAGTCCAGGTGAGTCTGATGACGCGTAGGTGCGCGTAACGATGGTAACAGGTGTGCGCCATAACGAGCTGGTGACCTAGAGGCCGGAGAGGGACAGCAATAAAATAGGGAAAATACCAAGGGGGCTGAATACTTTCGCAAACCACTGTACGTACCTACCCAAACCAGAAGCCATGCATTACAGGCAACATCCGCACTGAGCTAAAGACAAGAGCTGCTGCTTTCAAGGAGCTGGACTCTAACCTGGAAGCTAATAAGAAATTCCGCTATGCCCTCCGATGAACCATCAAAAAGGCAAAGCACCAATACAGGACTAAGATCACCGGCTCTGACGCTCGTCGGATGTGGCAGGGCTTGCAAACCATTAAAGACTACAAAGGGAAGCACTGCCGAGAGCTGCTCAGTGACACAAGCCTTCCAGACGAGCTAAACTACTTCTATGCTCGCTACGAGGCAAATAACACTGAAACATGCATGAGAGCACCAGCTGTTCCGGAAGACTGTGTGATCACGCTCTCCGCAGCCGATGTGAGTAAGATCTTTAAACAGGTTAACAGACAGATTACCAGGATGTGTACTGCGAGCTGACCAACTGGCATAAATGACTACAGACCCGTAGCACTCACGTCAGTCACCATTGTTACGTTTCCCAGTTTCTGTGTTGTGTGGTTGTAGGTGTGTATTTCAGGAAATGGCTTCCTGGATTCTAAGCAGCTGATTGGTAGGCCCCTTCAATTTGATTTGATTTTGATTTTGAGACTTGCTTGGGCCAAGAAACACGAGTAACGGACATTAGACAGGTGGAAGTCTGTCCTTTGGTCTGATTAGTCCAAATTTGAGATTTTTGGTTCCAACTGCCGTGTCTTTGTGAAATGCGGTGTGGGTGAACGGATGATCTCCACATGTGTATTTCCCACCGTGAAGCATGGAGGAGGAGGTGTGATGGTGTGGGAGAGTTTTGCTGGTGACACTGTCTGTGATTTATTTAGAATTCAAGGCACACTTAACCAGCATGGCTACCACAGCATTCTGCAGCAATATGCCATCCCACCTGGTTTGGACTTAGTGGGACTATCATTTGTTTTCAACAGGACAATGACCCAACACACCTCCAGGCTGTGTAAGGGCTATTTTACCAAGAAAGTGAGTGATGGAGTGCTGCATCAGATAACCTGGCCTCCACAATCCCCTGATTTCAACCAAATTTAGATGGTTTGGGATGAGTTGGACCACAGAGTGAAAGAAAAGCAGCCAACAAGTGCTCAGCCCATGTGGGAACTCCTTCAAGACTGTTGGAAAAGCATTCCAGGTGAAGCTGGTTGAGAGAATGCCAAGAGTGTGCAAAGCTGTCATCAAGGCAACGGGTGTCTACTTTGAAGAATCTCAAATATAAAATATGTTTTGATTTGTTTAACACTTTTTTGGTTACTACATGATTCGATATGTGTTATTTCACAGTTTTGATGTCGTCACTATGAATATACAATGTAGAAATTAGTAAAAAATAAAGAAAAACTCTTGAATGAGTAGGTGTTCTAAAACTTTTGACCGGAAGTGTACCTCTAGCTCTGCTCTGCCTGGCAGGTGAATTCCAACATGTCATCTATCTAGAGATCTGGACCTCTACTCAACACACACACACACACACACACACACAAAACCATAAAACGCATGTACATCACTAGAACC